>NC_042615.1:170479234-170619751 GCF_901001135.1 Rhinatrema bivittatum
CCACTGTGTGATACCCACAGGGAGGTTAAAGAGAAGGTGGGCAAAATTGTGGCTTAATGAAAACAGACAGGTGGTGGACCTGCTTGAGCTCTGACATTGACTCCCCTTGAGGAGCTGATCCTGTCAACTCCGAGTCCAGAAGCAGTGGATGGAGTGTCTGCACCTGATGGGTGTTACTCAGGTTGACCAGAAAGTACGTTTTCAAACTGAATACCATGTTTGCATTGTTTATTTCTTTTCCTTGTGCTTGGGTAATTAACATAATTAATTATTGTCCATTTTATCCTTTCCTGCAGCTGCACCAGCAAACAACGTGACCACTCATAATGTGGAAGATGGTGTGGAAGGAGATTCAGACACTCCTTCCACACCGGAATTCATGTTCCCAGACATTTCAGATGAGCACCCTCCCACAGTGAGCCAATTGGTCAAGGAGACCCAGCCCGAGGAAGAGTGGGCACTAACCCTATAGGAGGACACCTCGGAAACACATTTGGTGGAGACTGCAGAAGCTCCAGTACAGCAGCAGGAGACTTCGGTTGGCATGCCAACCACTTCGGTTGGCATGCCAATCATCTTCCTGGATGAGCTGGCAAACAACATGGTGACTGACCTGATTGTTCGGCAGCATGGTCACAACATTGCTGTTGCCGATGGGTGGACTGTAGACCACTCAGTTCTCCAGCAAATGCAGCATGATAATGCTGAATTCATGACCAAAATGACCAAACTGGTGGGCCGATTGGTCAAGGCCATGGAGGACTTATCCAAAGCCTTCAGGTCACCGAACCCACAGTGACACTTTTCTATTTCTTAGTTTACCTAATAAAATAGTACTGCGTGTTTTTTAAAGACTGCAATGTCTCTCATTATTCCAATATTTTAAAATTTACTTTTTTATACCTTCATATGTTTTATTCAGCTAGGATTAAGTGTTTCCCCAAGCGTGAAAAGCCTGCAAAGAAAAACACAGGAGATAGTGGCACAACCTAACAAAGGCCCCCTTTCCCATTATCACTTTTCTTCCTTTTTCTTCCCCCAATCCCTAGTCATCATTGTTATCATTATTATCTTGCCTAATCTCAACCTGACCCTGGAATTACCATTGTCATCGTCCTATTCCCCTACCACTTCTCTCTCCATTGTATTTTTGCCCATACACATTACCTTGAGCAATAGGACAGCACTGGAGGCTGGTGCTAGTCATAATACTTGGAAAGCCAACAGAACAAGCAACAAATTTCAAAATGTTTTTAACTATGTACAAATATATATAAAATATGTACAAAAATAATATATATTTCAAGAAAAGAAAAGGAAGGGGTTCGGTTGGAGAGCAGGGATTGTGTTGATGTCCCTGGAGAATGAGGAGGAGCATCACTGGTGGGTGGTGGGGGTCCACTTGGCCGGAGACAGGACAGGAGCATTAGCGATAGACCTCCTGCTGTAGATGAAAGAAGCCCAATCATCTGCTGCTGGTGTTACGACTGTCGCTGCCCGACGGCTCCACTCCTCCCTCCTTACCTCTCTGATGACTCCGGCGTCTACCTGCCGTCCTCTCTGGCGTCCCTGGTCCGGCTTGGGCGCTGCCTCCAGCCATGCTGTCCAGCTGACTTAGGGCACGCGTGCCGCGTGGCCCTGCTTCAAATATTTTCTTTGGCGTGAACCTCAGGGGCGTCCCCCTGTGATGACGTCTCGCATCCCAGATACAAAACGCCTACACTACTGCTAGCTAATCGAGTTAGCAAAGGTATTTGTACAGGAACTCATTACGGATGGGATTCGTTCTCCGTACCTAGCTACTCTGCCTCTCCATTATTGGACTCACTCTATTTGGGGTACCCGCTCCTGGGGGCCCTCTCTCTTCTCTTTCAGGTCACTGTCTGGAACCGGTACTCGTTCCTCAAGGACCCATGTTCCCGGACTCGCTGCCTGGACTTCACTTCTGCCTGGAAGATACTGTTGCCTACACCATCAGTGAGTTACCATCTACTTCTCTCAGAGATGTTCCCTGGAACCAGGTACTCGCTCCTCGAGGGCCTGCCTCTACTCCAGCTCCTGTGTTTCCTACCGAGGGAAACCGCTGTGTGAGTATTCAACCAACGAGGCTCTATTCCTGAACCCTGCATACACTTCATTGTACTCACTATCTCAGTTTCTCTTCACTACAGCACAGCCATTGAGGGATCACTGTTCCAGAGCCCTGAGGGACTACAAGCCCAGCCAAGCTTCATCTCTGCTCACTACTGCCACCTCTGGTGGCTCCTCAATACTGTTAATAAAAGATCTATCTGTGTTGTGTATCCTAAGCTGGGCCTGACCTGTGGCCCCTCATGGGACTTCCCCCCATGGGCGTGGTCAGCAGCCACAGTGTCCAAGGGTCCACCCAAAACCTTATAAACAATAACAGCTGGCTTGTTCTAGCTCTGCCAATTTGGCCCCTACATACACAGGAGCCCTTGCATTGCATCCATCCTCTGATCCAGCTGACCAAGGAGTATGAGCACAACATCCAGGCATGCCTCAATTGAAGAAGGCTTTCCTTCCTCATGAGGCACATCATTGGATGCAGCCTCTTGTTCCTGCAGATCGCGGGCGGCAGATAGAGCATCAATGGAGAGCTCCTCATCATCAATGATGACTATCTCCTCATCCTGCAGGGACATGGGGCAGGAAATGAGCAGAGGGGTGGGGTCTCATGCCATGGTGGTATTGGGGGTGGTGGTAATGGCAGAAGTGGTGAGGTTGGCTGAGGAAGTGGTAACATGGGAGGTGGCAAGGGTGGCAGAGGTAGTGGTAATGGCCGAGGTGGTACTTCAGCTTCTTCTTCCTCCTCCTCCTTATCCTCCTCTATGCTGGAGGTGTCTGAAATAACAAATGGCAATGTGTAGGGGAAAAGGACAAAAGAAGGATGGGCGGAAGGAAGGTGGTAGTAAAGATGCATAGATTTTACACAACAGAGAAATAAACCTTATTATTTCCACTCACAAAACTAATAATATTTTATGGAGCAAAGAAAAGTTAACATACTAGTGTGCCTATCAATCGCTATTTTATCAATGTAGCGGGTTGAGTAATTGGCTGTGATTCCTAACATACTCACCAACTGGCTGCCTACATCCGGCATGGATGGTCAGGAGCCACTCCTCCTCCAATAATAGACCCCTGGCCCTCTTTTTCAATGCCTCCACCTGGTGGCAGGAATTAAAAATGCATACATTACCATATTGAGAAATGATGCAGGGCCTGCACCTCCCACCCATTCTACTATTGAATCTATATTTTGTGATGTGGTGTCAGTATTGAAAATCTCCTATAAGTTCCAAGCTCCATTTTCTTCTTTAATACCTTACTCTAGGCCTCAACCATACTCACCCCTCTTCGGTAAGGCACTTGGGCATTGAATCTCACCCTGAGAGCCAGGCAGGCAGCTAATTCCCTTTCCTGGTTCAGCCAATGCTCTGGGCAAAAGAAGAGGTGTATCTCATCCTCCACAATCATTTGTTCCAGTAGGCACACATCCCCTCTATAAAATTGGGCAGCCAGCATCAAGGCATGCTGCCAATGTTTCTGCTCAAAATTGATGTCTGGGTGTGCCTGCGGGGGATGGACATTATAAGACATGCACACAAAAAAAACACATGTAAAGAAGATAAGAGATGTCCAAGTACAGGGCATCCCTTAAAGGTACCGGATTTGGGCAACAGAACAACTTGAGATAGGTGGCCCAAATCCAGCACCCTTAAGAGATGCCTCAAGCATTCATCGATACGGCCCCTTGTGGACATCAATGTCCACGGCATCCTTTAAAGGCCCCAAATTTGGGCATCTGAGCAACCTGAGATAGACAGCCCAAATCCAGCACCTTTAAGAGATGCCCTGAACTTAAGCATCTATCGATGTGGCTCCTCATGGATGTTGATGTCCACAGCATCCCTTAAAGGTGCCAAATTTGGGCATGGAACAACCTGAGATCAGTGGCCAAAATCCAGAGCCTTTAAGAGATGCCTTGGATTTAAACATCCAAGTTCAGGATGTGCAAGTACAGGACGCCCAAATACAGGGCGACTCTGAAAGGGACACTGGTCAGTAGGGATGTAAAGGAACTACATTAAACCATAGATACACTCAGCTGTAGAAAAATTATTTATTCACTAAAAAGAAATCAGAAAACAAAAGATACTATTTGAACATCCTGAAACATCCTTCAGTGCCTCTTTTGGACTTTAATTACAACTCCTGAAATTATTTGAAATATCTTCAACAGAGGAGAGGGTTTATTTGTAAGACCTCTAAGAACCTACACAAGAAATTCTCCTCAATGTCCCTTCAGCGAATCTCTGAACCTTGCATTGTGTAGTCCACTTCCAAAGCTGGTTGTAGAGGTGGATCTGTGAGCAAGTTTTCAGGGTCCTCCACTTCCAGCCCAAAGCACCACATGAGGTTATGTAGCATGCTGCAGGCCATAACAATGCATGTGACCTTTTGGGACTGTATTGGAGGGCACCACCTGACTGGTCCAAGCATCTGAATTGTCCTTTCAGCAAACCAAATGTCTGCTTGATGACAGACCTAGTGCTGGTATGTGCCTCGTTGTATCATCTTTATGCCGCAGTGCACGGGGCTAGGAATGGAGTCAACAACCATGGCTTACAGCCATAGTCAGCATCACCTATAAAAGAGGTAATCAATATTGCATCAAAGACACTCACAAAACACAAGGGAACACATATATACACTACTTCATATGGCATATACATAACTGGCTCATTTTATACTATACCCGCCTTAACAATACAATAATACCAAAATACTTCAGATTAAAACAATGAACTTGTACAGGGTCCTGTATTCTTCCTTGCCACCTGGTTGTCTATCAAGACTTCAGATAGCTACTGTTACTTACTGAGCATCCAGCCATCACCGTATTTCCCTTCGGGAAAATTGGTTCCAAGCAACAAATGAGCAAGGATGTAGAAATCATTACAGCTCCCTAGAAACCTTGATATTACATTCAGGATCCATTGATGTGCATCACATACCTCCTAAAGAGTCATTGAATGGAATGACTTCCAATTGCGGAATGCACTATCCTATTACGAACATAAGAACTTAAGAACATGCCATACTGGGTCAGACCAATGGTTCATCAAGCCCAGCATCCTGTTTCCAACAGTGGCCAATCCAGGCCATAAGAACCTGGCAAGTACCCAAAAATTAAGTCTATTCCATGTTACCGTTGCTAGTAATAGCAGTGGTTATTATCTAAGTCAACTTAATTAATAGCAGGTAATGGACTTCTTCTCTAAGAACTTATCCAATCCTTTTTTAAACACAGCTATACTAACTGCACTAACCACATCTTCTGGAAACAAATTCCAGAGTTTAATTGTGCGTTGAATGCGATATGAGTGCAGTCTTTTGTGCCCAATACATTGGACAATCCAGCTATATCAAAGAATTCATGCGGGATCCCCTTCAGTTGCCCTGGGTCCACTGGGAAATAAATATAGTGCTGCATATGTTTCATCATAGCTCTCAAGACTTGACCAAAGTTCCACGAGATTGAGTACTGATTCATCCAGCAAACCAGTCACAAACTTCCTGTGATGAAAAAATGCAAGGCACACAGAAGTTTCACCAGCCCAGGGAGGGACTGCATGGCTGCGAGAGACGATGAAATCAATATCATGGCGCAGATCCTCATACAAGGTCTCAATTGCACTAGAGTTAAGGTGGCATCTTTGCACCACTTCTAACTCAGTTAATCCAAGGAGAGTTGTGCATCGCTGAATAACACACTGCCTGCAGGGTCTATGGATGGCTGCGGGCTACATCTGAAAACATAATAATATAAGGAACATAAGACATGCCATACTGGGTCAGACTGAGGGTCCATCAGTTGTGTTTTTTAACACAGTTAGACCAACCACATCCTCAGCTTATCACAGCTGTGTGGCAGGTGGGAACCAAAAGCACATGTTTTTAAACAGGCCCAAAACTAAAGGGTTCATAAAGAGGCCCTTGTTAGTTTAAGATGCCTTAGGCCTGAGGCCTGGGACTTTCACACATTACTTGGACTTTGGCATCCATTGTTCTAGTAATGGATGTTCAACTTTTAGGTGTCGATGTACTGACATCAAAGTCCAGGGCATCTTGTGATGGCTCCAGAATTGGATGTTCAATTGACAAATTTTTAATAAAGATTTAAAAGGATTAAAGCCATTTGCTAACCTGTGCATGTTCTGCCACCGCATGGTCCTCTGGTATTCTGTCATTGCAGGGTTATTTGCAATCACCCACGTGGCTGCCCTAATTCTTGCTTGCTGACTCAAGAAGAAGTTCAGCATGACAAAGGAGTAAACTGTTTCCACTGAAAAAGTAGGAAACCTTCATGAAACTTTCAAGAACCACCAGGTACCACTAGCTCCATCACAATAATGCCAGGGTAAAGGACGCGCAAAATTTTGAACATAAAAAAACTTGCTAAGGACGCACAAAATTTTGGTACATGTTATGGTAGTGGATACTAATAGATAATTGTTACATTTAAATAAGTTTTGAATGCCATTGCCACTATTCCCTACACACAGATTTTGTGAGCACGTAAAGGATGCGCTAATCTAGATATTGCTTTTGTGTTCCTTTTGCACTGAAAAAATATGCATCCAAATGCGCACTAACCAGTGCAAAATGCCCAATATTGCATTGGCCCCTAGTGTTCTGACATGCTCATCCCTCTTCTGACAATCGGGCCGATACAGTAAAAATTGCGGAGAGTGGGCGAGCGCCCGCTGTCCTGTGCATGTGATTCAGTAAATTAATTTATTTAAATTAGGGCTTGCAGTAAAAAGAGGCGCTAGAGACACTAGCGCGTCCCTAGGGCCTCTTTTTGGACAGGAGCGGCAGCTGTCAGCGAGTTTGACAGCCGACGCTCAACTTTGCCGGCGTCGGTTCTCAAACCCGCTGAAAGCCACAGGTTCGGAAACCGGACGCCGGCAAAATTGAGCATCTGTTTTTCAACCCACGAGCCGCGGGCCCATTTTAATTTTGTTTTTAAATTTTTAACTATTTGTAACTATTTGGACCAACTTAATATCACCATAATATTAAGTCGAAGGGTGTACAGAAAAGCACTTTTTACTGCTTTTCTGTAAACTTTCCTGGTGCCTAGAGAAATTAACGCCTACCTTTACATTTTACTTTCTGAATCGTCTGGGCATTACTAATAGGGCCATCAACATGCATTTGCATGTTGCAGGCGCTATTAGTTTCGAGGGGGTTGGATGCGCATTTTCTGCGTGCTATTACCCCTTACTGAATAAGGGGTAAAGCTAACGTGTCGAAAACGCGCTTCCAAATGCGGGTTAACAGTGCACTCCACTGGAGCGCACTGTACTGTATCGGCCTGTATATCTATTCTTAAGTTTCATTAGAAATCATTATAAAACCCCAATTTTAGAGCCCAAAATGCTTTGCTTTTCCCATCAACTTTAATGAAATACAAATAAATACATTTCATTTGACATGAATGAAACTAAGTTGTGGGGTATATGAGACATATGAACAAACCAAAATGAATTGTTTTCAATGTAAATCCTAAATGTCTAAAGACTTCAACCCTCCCCACCCCCTTTCCTTATTTCTCTAGTATATAAAAAAAAAAAAAGAGGAACCATTGTGTTTTCATCAACTGGATCATTTACTGAAAGGGGCATATTGCCTAAACCCCATCCTTTGATTAATTGGCTCTATTATGTGCAGTATGTAAATAGGAGTGCATGGGAAGGGTGAAATAGAAAATGACATTGCAGAGTTTTTGAATGTAGCTGTGGTTTATTTGTGAGAGGCATATTCCTCCATGGTATGCAGTGCAGATTATGGAAGAAAGAAAGTATGGCAAATTGTGATGTGCATAAGACCTTTATTTGAGCCTTTCGTACTTCAACATACATATTAGACTTTCATATCTTTTGAATATCCTTTTTTCACTTACCTCTAACTATAAAATTGTTTTTGATGTAGAAAATGAAAGTTTCCTGTTTGGCTGTTCAAATGATGACCCTGTGAGCCACCATACTCACACCAGATGCGTGGCAAGATGCAGCCTTTACCCGCTGCTCTCAGTGGCTTCTCTAGGTGTGCACATTCCTGATGCTTTCCCATTTTGTAGGTCCGTGGCAGGAAATAGACCACGGCACCCATGGATGACACAATCTGCTTTAGCCTACTTAAGGGCTCTTTAGATTTCAGCCCTTTGCCTCAGCAACAGGTCTCCTGGAGTCCTTGTGTCCCAGTGCTTGTTGCTTTCTATATGTTTGCCTCACCTTGTCTTGTCTGTACCTGCCCTGCCTTGCCTTGTCCATGCCTCATCCTTGCATTGTCCATGCCCTGTTTGTCTTGGCTTGTCTATCTTTCTATTTTATCCTTGTTTCTTGTTTCCCTCAGCTTGACGTCCTGGATTCTGACCCTAGCCTGGACCCAGACCCTCCTAGATCACTGCATGAACCTGAACCCTCACTTTGGACATGACCTTGGTCTGTCTGCTGTCTGCCCCAACCTCTGACCTGATCTCTGCTTCTGCTGTCTGCTATCTACCCTGACCTATGCTCAGTCTTGAATTCCTACCTCTGGATTGCCATAGGGACCTACCTAAGACCTATCAGATGCCAGAAGGATTCAACCTGCGGGGGAGGTCCTGCCACAAGGCATTGCCACTAGTTGTCAGTGTGGGCCTGGTGGGCTTGCTGACTGAGCCCACACTGACAGCACTAAGGGTCCACTCTTCCGATGAGCATCACAGAAAGATTTGTCATTTTCTTTTCTTTGATTTATCAAGATACATTGGAATTGATCAATATCCTTGTGAGATCATAAGCCATTGATTTGATTTATTTTGCCTTCATTTCTGATCTCTTCAAGTAAAAATGTAACTGTTATCAGTTCTTAGTTTACTGCTATACTACAGAAATTACTTGAAGCATGTATCCAATATAATTGGTTCATAACAAACACATTTTCCATCATACAGAACCACAGATTTATACTTAGGATAAATGTAATGACCAAAATAGTGAAAGCAAATTAACTATACTCTTTCAAGAGTGAAAAGATAAATATTTGTGATTTTAGGGTACAACCAAATACCATCATAGACACAAATCATAAAATGGTAGTGCTCAGAAGCAAAAAACAGAAGAAAGGAGAGAAAATGAGCACATGAATAAGCAGGACAATATCATTCAATAATTATAATTAAAAGAAAATGTTATTATCAAAAGAAAAAAAAGAGTTCTCCAAAGAACTGTGAAAACAGAAGTTAGTGAAGGTACATGACAGTCTTTTAAAGCTGCATTGATTAGGTCAACAGCTGTGGTCCATGTAATTAAAAAGAAAAGTATTAGAAGATGTAAAAATCAGCATGGTAGGCTGAATAAAGCAGGAAAACAGCTAAAATGTGAAGGGTAGAATGTAGAGCATGGGTCTATTATAGAATATAGGAGAAATGTATAGCTTGTAGATTGTCCAGAAAAGAGAAGTAAACATGGAAATAAGAAAAGAAAGGAGAATCTAGGGATGACTTCAGGAAGAGATCATCAGAGAAGGCAAAAATAGTAGTTACAAATTTTACAAGAAAGTAAAAGTGCTGAGGTGTAGAGATACAGAATTTAATATAGAATAAATAGTAAATAATATTGAATAAAGAAGGCCAATACAGCAAACAGAGGATGTACTGGAAATGTGGAAGTGCTATTTTGATGATTTTCTATCATCTTTAGGACTAACAAAAAACAAATTAACCAGAAAAGACATTGATCATAAGGTGACCAAGCATGTGCCACCTGTTTTCCTTTCAGGAAGGAAAAATGCAATAAGATTTCAAAATGACTCCATGTTAAGAAGGGTCAGGGACAGGAACAAGACTGGAGTGTGCATGACAATATACACTTATGGGTACATTTTTAAACCAGCGCGAGCACATCTCCATATGCGCACAGTTCCCAGCGCGCGCATGAATGCGTCAATTTTATTACATGCATGTGTCGCCGTGCACATGTTATAAAATATGATAACCGCGTGCACCCGATTCTATAATTGGTGCATGCATGTGTGCACGGGTTCAGACTCACACATGCAACAGGGGGATTTTCTAAAAATAATTGCGTGGCAATGCAATAGGGCCTTCCCCAGTTCCCTCCCAGTCAATTCCAATTAAGGAGCGGACTGGGAGAGAACTTCCCTAACCCCCTAACTACCCTTCCTACTATTTACCCTTTCCTCTCCTCCCCGATCCCTAACCCCTACCTATCTAGCCTAATTTCTTTTGTTAAATAATTTACTGCTCCTTCAGAGCAGAAGTAAGTTTTGTGTGCCAGCAGCCATCTGGAGCACACTTCCCCAGGACTGCCCTGGCTGGCCCCCACCCTGCAACGCCCCACCCAGACCCAACCCCCAACCCACCCCTTTTACTGAGCCCAGCACATCTGCACATATTGGGAGATATGAACGTGGCCGGGCCGTTTAAAAAATGCGCACAGAGTGCACATAACCTGGCCACATGCTTATCTCCCGTTATTTGCCCATGCCAGGCTTTTAAAATTTGGCCCATAATGAATTAATTTTGAAGTAATCATGAGAACTTTACCCAGAATTATTTGTATTTGCAAACATACGCAGGTTCACACATACCTGTGGTCCCTCAAATTTCCAAAGAGAAACTCTATGGGACATTTCTCTTCAAAAATTTCTTATTGGCCTGTGGATACCTTCAAATACCATGGAGACTGGGGTAATTTTGTAACTCCACGTATAAGTTAGTTGGCAAAATGGCACATAATTTACACAAATTCTCAAAGCAGATTCACTCAGATAAATCCACTTTGAAAATTATCCAGGAAAAACTATGCTATTTGACGAGTGTAGTTTTCCAAGAGAATTTACACATACAAAGGCCAATATTAAAAAAAAATAAATTATGGATAATGTATCTGGCTGAAGATATGATATATATTCAGGAAATTCAACAGGATAAATGTCCCACTAAATATCCTTTAATAAACTTTTAGTTATTTATTTTTATGTTTTATTTATTTGCTGTATTTCTATACTGCCTGTGCCAAAGCACTTTTGGTGAACAAAAGACATATATAATATATATAAACAATGAAAAAATAAAATAGAATATAGTTCTATCAAAAAACAAATAGTTTATATAGAAACATTTTGAAACGTGATTTCACTATTTTTATGCAGTCCATCTGTCATATCTCTTGCAATGTAAACCTACCTAATAGCTTTGAAACTTATGTCTGAATATTTCTGGTTAAGTTTCAAAGTTATCTGGGTACATGTAGTCAGATAACTTTATCTTAAATAGCTATATTCAAAGAATATAGCCATTTAGATATCTATAGAAAAAAAAAAAAAAAAAAAAGTGAAGCCAAGCAAGTCTGATGTCATGATCACCCCTGACCTAAACGAGCCAAGGATGATGATGTAACTCCATAGGCCAACTCACAGGACAGGGAAGCCTGAGTTGAGCCTCTAGCGGTGATGTAGCACAGCCCCGAGGAGCAGGGACGTGTTGGCAGTCTCAATATAGTACATAGACACGACCCTGAGAAGCGGGGAAGCGTAGAAAGTCACAGAGAAACTGGAGAACACTACCCCAAGGAGCAGGGAAGCTCTGGCAGTCACTTGAGTAACGCGTAGGCATGGCCCTGAGGAGTGGGAGGCACAGACAGTCTTGTTCAGGCTGCAGGCACAACCCCGAGGAGTGGGGAAGCCCCATTGTAGAACTCACGGATAGCAGAGGTGTTCAAGGTGGTCCTGAGGAATGGAAGGCCTTGCAGGGTACAACCCAGGAGATGCAAAGCCAGCCGAGGAACGGGGCAGGCGAGGAGAGCGAGTCCCCAGTGTGTGCACTGGCCCCCAAGGAGCAGGTACCAGACAGGGTCCAAGTCCACAGGCCCAATATCGTAGTCAGAGGAACACAAATGCAAAAGTCGAAGACGTACGGAACTTGTTGCCAAGTCGGCTAGCTGAGGGTAAAGGTGAAGCTTAAAAAGACCAGTCCAATGACATCAAACAGGGACGCCCCTGAGATTCCCACCAAAGAGGCTTCAAAGGAAGGCCCAGTGGTGCGCGCATGCACCTAGGAAGACCCAAAGTCGATGAGGATGTTGGTGGCATCTAGACTGCCATGAGGAGTCCCGGGGAACACAGTGGTGGAGGTTGGCCTGAGCCGCGAGCAGCCCTGGGGAGGGCAGGAGAGCAGTGCAGGGAGTAAGTACACCCGGTCGCAGCCATCTGCAAATGAAGGGCATAACACTAGTTAAATGTTTATGAATATCAACTAGGAATGTTTAACTTCTTTTTTCTATGAGTTAATTTGGTCTAATATTTTCAGTTATTGTTTTTTTTTGGTTATTTTTATTTATTTTTATCCTTATGTTTATTTATTTATTACCAACAAGTTAATAACAGATGCAATAAATTTCACCCCACTGCTCCTGTATAGGCTCGGCGGCGTACACAAGTCCCAGGATGCGCATATGTCCCAGGGCTTTGAAAAAGGGGCGGGAAGGGGACAGAGTCATGGGCATGGCACCGGTCCCGGGGCGGGACTGAGGCCTCCGGCACAGCGGCTGTGCTGGGGGATGGTGCGCTGGCACCCGGCAGGTACGCGCAAGATACACTTGTCTGAGGCAGGCATAAAAACTGAAACAAGGTAGGGTGGGCGGTTAGCTAGGGCTGGGGGGTGGTTTAGATAGGGGAAGGGAGGGGAAGGAGGGGAGAAGAGGAAGAAAAGTTCCTTCCAAGGCCGCTCCAATTTCAGAGCAGCCTTGGAGAGAATGGGGAAAGCCATCAGGGCTCCCCTAGGGCTCAGCGTGTGCAAGGTGCACAAGTGTGCACCCCCTTGTGCGCGCCGACCCCGGATTTTATAACATGTGCGCGGCATGCCAGGTAGCGCGAAAAAATGTACCCCACGTGCGCTGGTTTAAAAATCTGCCCCTATGCCCTTTAATTTTCTTGATTTGTCCTGCAAAGAATTCAGTTTTTAAGCACTGTTATGAGCCGGTTTTCAAAATGGCTTTTAAGTAGATCTCAGCCCACAGCGCTGTAACATGACTTGCTGCTTTAAGTATTTGCAGCCCTTTTGATTTGCATGTGTAAAAGCCATTGTCTCACTACATGTTCTGCCTGCATAACACATTATGTGATCGGCCAGAGATCTATAAATATTGGTTCATCCTCGGGCGATGGTGAAATTTTTTGAATAACACATTTTTACTTTTTTACCCTTTTAATATTCTTTGTTTTATTGTAATAATTTACTAGGGATGTGAATCATGTGCCCGATTGTTTTAACGATCGGATTCGGCTGGGAGGGGGGGGGGGGGGAAATCTGATCGTTAGAGATGTGAATTGGGAACGGTTCCGATTCCAATTCACGTCACTAATTTTTTTTAGTGAGGCCCACACCGATAAAAAAAAACCCCCACCCGACCCTTTAAAATTACCTCCTTAGCCTCCCCCACTCTCCCGACCCCCACAAAAACGTTTTACACATACCTGGTGATCCAGGGGGACCGCGGGAAGCTATCTCCCATTCCCAGGCCATCAGCTGTGCTAAAGAAAATAGCGCCGATGGCCCTTTGCCCTTACCATGTGACAGGGCAAAGGTAGCGCCGGCGCCATTTTGAATATTGGCAATACGGCCCGAGTCGGGAGATCGTTCCTGGACCCCCGCTGGACCCCCAGGGACTTTTGGCCAGCTTGGGGGGGTCTCCTGACCCCCACAAGACTTGCCAAAAGTCTTGGGGAGGCCCCCCCAAGCTGGCCAAAAGTCCCTGGGGGTCCAGCGGGGGTCCGGGAATGATCTCCTGCACTTGGGCCGTATTGCCAATATTCAAAATGGCGCCGACACTACCTTTGCCCTGTCACATGGTAAGGGCAAAGGGCCATCGGCACCATTTTCTTTAGCACAGCTGATGGCCTGGGAATGGGAGATCGCTTCCCGCGGCCCCCCTGGACCACCAGGTATGTGTAAAACATTTTTTTTGGGGTGGTCGGGAGAGTGGGGGAGGCTAAGGGGGTAATTTTAAAGGGTCGGGTGGGGTTTTTTTTATCGGGCCATCGGCGCCATTTATATTAGTGGCAGCCAAAATGGCGCCGATGGCCCTAGAGCAGGAGATCACACCGGGACCCCCCCACTGGACCACCAGGTAATTTAAAACATTTTGGGGGGTTTCGGGAGGGTGGGGGATTTGTTTTAAAGGGTCGGGGTGGGTTTAGGGGTTGTTTTGGTGTGCCAGTTTTCCCCCCTCCCCCCTCCCCCGATTTACGATTTTTCACGATAAATCGGGGGAATTTCTATTGTATCGTGACTCTAACGATTTTTGATGATTTAAAAATTATCTGACGATTTTTTTAAATCGTCAAAAAACGATTCACATCCCTATAATTTACAATTCAATCAAGACCCAGACCTTTTCATTAACTAGTTGGAGCCTTTTTCTATTTATAGGTTGGTTCTTCCCTCCTTTGTTTGAGAATACAATAGCACAATGTAAGCATTTATAAGATTTTTAGAGTTCTCATAGATATTCTGTGTGTATTTTACAGATGCTACAATTGTGGATGTTTTATCGAGAATTTATGTATTACAAGTAAGATTGGTTTAAGACCATACTAGGTCCAAACTCATTAATCAGAGGTAATTCATTGTCTAAAATGTTTTTTATAATAATTCAAATAGAGAATTATTTTATTGAAATACATTTAATACAAAAATATTTTTTACGTAGTAGTTTCAATAATCATTTTACTTAAATATATTGAACTTAAAAATATTTTTTAAGATTCTTACAAGACTTTTACTTAACATCTTACTTCATGACGTATATAGGTTTTACACTTACCACATTCTAGACACATGTAGTTGCTGTAGCTCTTGATCTCCTTTATATGTTCTGTTTCATGTCACCATTTTAAATGTTCTTTTATATGTTTCTTTATTAATATTTTATATAATTATTTTTTTAAGTTGAGATATGGGAAGCCTAACATGCTCAGACTTTGGTTCACTCAGCTTCTCCAGAATCCTTTGCTGTCTCTGTCCTAACTGGAACATCTGGCATACAAGGAACTCAGACTGACCTGAGCTTGATTGACTTCTGGGAGACATCTGGAATGAAGTCAGACCTATTCAGATATGATGCAGGGTCATAAGGTCACAACAAACACAAGGACCAGGCCATGTTCTCACAGAATACTGTCTCGACTTGAGGGGCCCAGTGTAACTGGAGATCTCCATGAGATTAAGAGTCTGATCAAAATACTGGAAAGACTGACAGAACATAGAATGACCGAAACTAATCATCAGATACATGGGTATCTGCTAGGCCTAATTGGATCTCAATATGGGAGGTGGGACCAGGTAATATTAGACATAGGTTGTCTGATTTGGACACAGGACACATGGTACCTGATACTCTGTGAACTCCTATTAGGGATCATGGTATGTTTTACCTATAAAAAGTCAGCACTCACTGACAAATGCTAAGACATGCAGGGAGAGCTTTAGAAAAGATGGAGCTCTCACTCTAAGTCTTCCAGAGGTCTCATATGTTTGGCTTCCAGTATTAAATAATAAAAAGTTAAATTTGTCTGTACTAAATTTGGATCTCTGTGTGTGTTCTTGGGGCAGCACCTTGAAGCTGATTTTTAAAGTTTTAAAATTTTGGCACCTCAGTGGGACTCTTTAATGGCTGCAGCTTTTGGAGAATTGTATATTTAAACTTTGCTGGCAAGCTTAAAACCAATCCTCATTCCTGGACAGATTGGCTTAGTCCGGAGAAAGATCCCCAGATCAGTCTGGATGGCTGTTTTTTCAGCAGCAGTGATTCCTATGAAGCTTTCCTAGATGGTTAATTATTAAGAAGTTATGCCTGGCCACATTTGGTCCAGAGAATATGGTAATTCCCAAACGTTTTTGGATGGCTGATTATTCAGCAGTGATTCCCGGAAGACAGTGATGCTCGAGAAGATGGTAATGCTTGCTTTGGGAAAAGACAGATCTGTGTTCAGTGTATGTAAGTATTTTATACCTTGTAATTATAAGTGTTTAGTTAGTAAGCTAGATTTTCTTTGGCCATTTGTAAATAAAAGTCTGATGAGGAGTAAAGGTTTTGGAGATATGTGTTGCTTTCTTGCTAAATAGACTATTAGTTGTAGAATAAACTTAAAAGCTGTGGATCATTGGTTTAAGGGAGCCCTTGGAGTAACTTGGCCCCCACCATAGGAATTCCTTTGTGTAGAGCAGAGAGAGAGAGAGAGAGAGCGAGTGAAGAAAAAAGTGTGGTGCTTTTAAACTGAATGGAAGGAATGTTCTTTGTAAAGATTTTAGCTGTCTGTCTACCCATATATTTCTATAAGTTCATACATTAGTTTGCTTTGGAGTTAAAGCGTTATTGATTTTATGTTATTGAGGCACTTATCTTAGATGCATGTGTAAATCCGTACTTTATTTTCATTTACTTTGTGCTGAATTTTTCTTTCGTTACTGACTGTGACCATGATGCTCTTCTCAGTCTTCCAAGTGTCCCTACTGTATTAGAAATCCCAATTTAGTATGCTGGCGTTGTGGTATGAAGAGACATTTTTTCCGTGAGTGTGGAGGCTCGTTCCTACCGGGACAGGGAGGTCCCATACCCCAGGACTCAATTGCTGCAGTTCATTCAACAGACAAGGGAATCTTTCGGTTTTATGCTGTCTTTCTTTCTTTGCTCCCCTCCCCCTTATGAGAGCACAGGAATGTGTGATTTAATCCCTGCTTGGTACAAGGAATCTTACGTTCACAGCCTGTTGTCATTATAGTGTGTACTAAGAGTTGTATGTTGCTCATAGTTTTGTTTTAGTTTTTACAACTGTGTTATTAATGAGAGCTTATTGAGAAGTGATTCTAGTTCATTTTGCCTGAAGAGTTAAATGCAGTTAGTTTCCAGTAGGGATGTGCAGAGCAAAAGTTTATGTTCATAAGTCCATAAGTTGAAAGGGGGGGTCAATTTCGGTCAATATGGACATATGGAGAATTCCAAAAGTTGAGTCTATGTCCATACGTGCAAATAAAAATTTAAACCCCCTCACCCTCCTTAATCCCCCCCCCCCCCAAGACTTACCAAAACTCCCTGGAGGTCCAGCGGGGAGTCAGGACGCCATTTCTGAACTCCTTTGCGAGGAGCACGTGACGTCGGCGTCCTGACCCCCCCCCCCCAAGCTGGCCAAAAGTTCCTTTTGGGTGCAACGAGGGTCCCGGAGCGAACGCGCGGGGAATCACGTGACACCGCGTCACTCCGACGTGACGCCAACGTCACGTGCTCCTCGCAAAGGAGTTCAGAAATGGCGTCCTGACTCCCTGCTGGACTACCAGGGAGTTTTGGTAAGTCTTGGGGGGGGATTAAGGAGGGTGAGGGGTTTAAATTTTTATTTAGGATCAACAATCGCGATTTCCAATGTATTCAACATAGCTATGTTGAATAAGTTGGAAATCCAATCATTTTCGCCTCATCACTTTTTTAAGTTAAAAAACAAAAATAAGTTGCGTTTTACATTTAAGTTCAAAACGAATGCACACCCCTAGTTTCCAGGTGCCTTTCTCTTTAAGACAGAGTTCTGAGATGAGATTAAATTCCTTTTCTTTTTCTACTTCCTGCCTTTTGGAGTAGAAGTGTTATATTAGTAGATAGGGCAGTAATTAAAGAACAACATGAACTGTTTTTCATTTATGAGAAATTCTAGAGTTCCATCTGGTAGGAAAGTGTTTCGCTGTTTATCTAGTGGCATTTCCTGTTCCCCGCGCTGCGTTAGCTCGTGAAAAACTTTGTTTATTTAAAGCTATTTTCATTTAATATTTATTTATTTATTTAACAGTTTTTTATACCGACCTTCATAGTAAATAACCATATCGGATCGGTTTACATTTAACAGGGGGTATAACTGAAGGAAACAATTCAGGTAAAAACAATAGATAACAATAGATATGAATAAGTCAAAGTTACAATCAACAGGAATCGAGAACTTGGAAGCTTATAATAAGCTGGAAGGAAGATTTATAATAATTAGATTTGATTTATTATTAGAAGAGGATGTATTATTTTTCCTTGTTTCAGAGTTCCCAAGAAGTTAATTACTAGTGTTAAAGTTTAAAACTCACCACTTGAGTAGCAGTGCGGAGAGAGGAAAATAGAAGGGTGGGTCAGCTGAATGGGGGATGCAGAGAGACGGACAGAGAGACAGAGAAAAAAAAGGAGACTCAATTTTATTGAATTGATCTGTTTAGTTTAAAAACAGAAATGTGTGTGTTTAGCAGATTGGCAAGGAATTAAAAGATATTAAGAATAATAATAATAGCCTTGAGTCAGCAAGAATGTTTAGTTCCGTTTACAGTGAAAAAGAAAAAAAAAAGAGAAATCTTTATCTTGTCAGAACAGGGAATGCAGAAAATAAAACCATCAATACTTGAAGTTGTTTGAAAGCATGTGGAAGTGAGTCTGATGGCATAGTTGTGACACTGGTGTTAATTATGGAAAAAAAAAAGAGAGAATTGAAATTGTTTTGAAGAAAAGTTATAAGCATTCCTTGGAAGGTTTGGTTTCAGCAGTCAGGATTCAGGCTATTACAAAGCATACAGAGATCTGGTCATCGCACTGGCATACTTAAAGTACATCCTTTAGTCTTTTCTTGCAAATTTAAAATTGCTCTTATGTAAAAGTTATATGTCAGAATTAACAATGCGTTGTCATTTCACAGAGAAGCAGACCCCTTCCCTTAGGAATGCCTTTGAGTAGAAAAAAAAAACTGTGAGTGAGTTGCTTTTAAAATGAATTGCGAAGCTCTGCTGTTGTAAGATTTTTGAGTTTTTTGTGCTTGATATTGTATAGTGTTTGGTCTGGTATGTTAGGGGATGGAGTGAGTATGTGATTTATGTGATGATACTGTGTAAAGAAGAAAATAGATTAAGGATATAAGTTATTTAATTAAACAGATGTAATAAAAAGGGGAAAAAAAGGAAATAACTTATATGCATACAATCCAGGTTGCGGTATTTTTTAATTAAAGAACTTATGTTATATTCTAATGTTGATAGATATCTCTCAGTTTTGCTTATACCTCACTAGATTCAAACTTTTGGAAGAGGGATGGTGGAGCTAGAGTAAGGAAATGAGCTAGAGGAAGGGAATGAATTGGGTTTTTTATTTTGGTGGGAGCTCAGATATTGAACGTTCATATTGTGGAAAGTTTAGACAGTATCCAAAAGGAGAAATAGATTGTGGGACAGTGAATAGCAATATTTGCTAGTGCCAGCAATGCTTCGTAAGCCAGTGTTTGAAAAAAAAAAAAAAAAAAAAAGGAAATCCCTCATATACAGTTTTAGATCTTGGCTAATGCATATTAATGTAGGGCACAGAAGGGAATTAATTGCTTTCTAGTATAACAAATGAAGCCTTTTTGTGTGTCCCACTAAAAGAGGTTTTAGATTTGTAAATGGAAGTAGCTCTTATCACAGGGGACAGTGCCTCCTAGAATTGGAATGCTAGAGACAAGAAAGTAGCTTTATGACTGCTTTTTGCTGAAT
Organism: Rhinatrema bivittatum; assembly: GCF_901001135.1. Classification (NCBI taxonomy): domain Eukaryota; kingdom Metazoa; phylum Chordata; class Amphibia; order Gymnophiona; family Rhinatrematidae; genus Rhinatrema; species Rhinatrema bivittatum. The sequence goes on from NC_042615.1 coordinate 170,498,874, forward strand.
TAAGGTATATCAGAATTCTGGAAACTGTAATGTCACTTTTAAATTTAATTTTAATCATTATATTAATTGTCATATGCTAGATTCCTTTCCAGGGTGAACAAACAAAGCAAATTCTTCTCTGTCCCATGGGAGATGTACAATTTGAAGATTATCTTTAACTAGATCTATTCTAATTCTGATTTTTTGTTTTATTCTTGGATTGATCCAATTATTTTTAATCTTTTTTAAGTACTTTTTTCTAATGTTTATTCTAATTTGGAGCTCAAATGTTTGTCAACTGTTGTCTGTTATGTGTTACTTGTGTGATGTTGAGAATGAAGAATGAATGAATGTATGCATTCATGTAACCGGTTCAATGAAATATATGTTTTTATGTAATGTCTGGGTATTTAATTTGTTTGTGGTTTGGACTATTGCATGCTGCTTTGAAATAATGTGGGAATATTATGCAGATATAGGGATTAATAGATGCAGGGAGTTCACGAAATGATGCAATTTTCTTATTGATTAATTTGATTTGTTGTGCTCTTATCTAGGCTCTAATTCGTAAATATGCATCTAACCTAATAATGAGTTGAAAGACTCTGCTCCAATGTCAGCACTGAACCCTACTGAGAGAACTGTATACGCACTGATATCAGAAATCATCTTTTGCTACAGATGTCATCATGCATTATATGGACTGAAATGTTTACAATTTATACCTGATCTTTGTTTTTCCTTGTTCTACGGGAGTGGCTTTACTTATAATCTAGTTTCCTTTGTTCTCTGAGGCTTCTGACATGTGATAACTGATTGCTACTAAAATTATTCTTTATGATAATCCTAGTTAATATCTGTTATGTATCTATCTGCAACTGCCATTGCTTAGGTTCTTAAGTTAATGACATCGTTTGAAGGGATGCCATTTTTATTAATTTGTACATTCCAAGTTTTGTAGCATTTTCCAGTCTTATAACTTCTAATATGTATATGCATTTCTTTGCTGAATCAGCTAAATGAGTATCTAATATGTCTTTCTTTACCTCTGACTATGAAAGCTGGTTTGATCACACTACTCAAATACCATATCACACTGCTTGTCCTTTTAGAGTGTGATATGTCTCAGTATGGATCAAATGTTTTCTTGAATTCCTTATTCTTTGAGTATCTGGCTTTTTCTCTGGATCTTCTTTTTCTTATTGTGTCTTTTGCGGTTTCAGTGACAACTCAAGGTTCAAGAGGGATATATATATTTCTGCCACACCAGCATATGTTAAATACATGCTGTTCTATTTGTTGTAAGCTATTTATAGTATTCTCTCACTTGCCTTACTGTTGGTGCCTCTACACAAGTTGTCTTTTATTATATTCTTTCTTCTGCAGCCTGCACCTATGGTAATCACTTTGCTGGTCTTTAATATCTCAATATCCTATTCCATTTTTACTCTGATTTCTTCCCTGTAACCCTTTTTGAACATCTCTTCCTGTAACACTACCTATTAGGTTTTACCTAGAGTTTGTTTCCACCCTCTCACTAATGTTTCCTGGTAGTGTGGCCTTTGGTGCTTATTATGATATTGTCCTCCTTGCAAAAATGCACCCCTTATACATGATGGCCACTGTCATAGGGATATGAAACTATTATATTACTATATCTTTTTGCATACTAATTTCTCATTGTTCTTGTCATCCTTATCCTGGCTCCAACACTATGTAGTGTTTTGATTTAGAAAATACAATATGTGATTTAAAACATTTTTCTTGCACTGCTATTTTATGTCTTCCTTCTTCTTTTTCTTTGTCCACTATAATGGACTGCCTCTTATTACTTTCTCTGTACCCTTTAAGAATGATTTCTTCCAGTTGTTTAGTTTTTTAAACTGTTCTTCTGATACTTATGTAATGTAAATTGAAGCATAAAACTAATGTTATGATAATCTAGTTATATTTGCAATTCAATGACAGAGCTGACTGACTTTTATTGTAACTTCAGCCTTAATGCTGCCATTTGCTATCTGAAGACTGCTTGAATCTGTGAGTATCAAGTTCCTAATTTTGGGATCTAGAGGGACACATGCTTTAGGGATCTAGAGGGACACACATTGACACACCCAACACAAACCAAAGGTTAGTGGCTAGAATATACCTATAGACCTCTTTTCCCTAGATTGTCTGCTGTCATCGTCTCTGATGCTTTGGTGTGCCACTTTTGCCATTGAAGTGGCACAAGAGGGAAATGAGATATGGGAAGCCTAACATGAAGACTTTGGCTCAGACTTTGGTTCACTCAGCTTCTCCAGAATCCTTTGCTGTCTCTGGCCTAACTGGAACTTCTGGCATATAAGGAACTCAGACTGACCCAAGCTTGAATGGTTCTGGGAGACATCTGGAATGAATTTAGACCTATTAAGATATGATGGAGGGTCATGAGGTCACAACGAACACATGGACCAGGCCATGTTCTCACAGAATACTGTCTCAACTTGAGGGGCCCAGTGTAACTGGAGATTCCCATGAGATTAAGAGTCTGATCAAAAGACTGACAGAAGAAAGGATGACCAAAACTAATCATCAGACAAGTGGGTATCCGCTAGGCCTAATTGGATCTCAATATGGGAGGTGGGACCAGGGAATCTTAGACATAGGTTGTCTGATTTGAACACATGACATGTGGAACCTGATACTCTATGAAGTCCTATTAGGGATCATGGTATGTTTTACCTATAAAAAGTCAGCACTCACTGACAAACGCTAAGACACACAGGGAGAGCTTTAAAAAAGATGGAGCTCTCACTCTGGGTCTTCCAGAGGTCTCATATGATTGGCTTTCAATATTAAATAATAAACTTAAATTTGTCTATACTAAATTTGGACCTCTGTGTGTGTTCTTGGGGCCGCACCTTGAAGCTGATTTTTAAAGTTTTAACAGTCTTTTTTAATTTTTTTGTATTTGATGTTATTTTACTATAGCCCCTGAGGTAGCCACTAGATGTGTGGTGAAACTCGGTTGAGCTGGGCTTTTTATAAAAACACGTCTCCACTACAATAAATACGTTCAAAGGCATCTGACATCTATTCTTCTGTTGTTTCCTCCATGGCTATCATAGATCGCCTTCCTCTTTACTTCTTGGGTCCAAAGACATGAACCAAGACAGGACTGGGACAAAGACAGGACAGGACTGGACTGGAGAAGGACTGGACTAGACTAGAAAGAGCAGGCAACAGTAAACAGGGAAGCCCAACAGGGCACAATACTGCCTAGGAGAACCTAGCAGGCCCAGAGACTGTAAGGAAGTCAGAAAGGCCCAGGGGACCACAGAGCAAGGCAAGGAGGCTTGGGAAGTCACATAACAAGGAAAGGAGGCATGGGAGGCCATAGAGCAAGGCAAGGAGGCCTGAGAAGCCAAAAGGCAAGGCAAGAGGCCAAAAGAGTCCATAAGGAAAGGGAGAATATAAAGGACAAAGTGGCCAGGTCAGGGATCCAAAGTGAGTTGATGAAGAGGCATTGGCCAGGCTCAGTTAAGTAGGGCTAAGGATTGGGGATCTGATGGCCAGTGAAGATGTGAGTGTAGAACTGTGAGCAAAACTCACTGGAGGCCACTTCTGGTGAGGAGGCATCATATTATTTTTATATACCAACATTTGATCTCAATTGAGATATCACACAAGTTTACATTCAGATACTGTAGGTATTTCCCTATCCCCAGGGGGCTTACAATCTAAGTTTTTGTACCTGAGGCAATGGAGGGTAAAGTGACTTGCCCAAGGTCACAAGGAGTGACAGTAGGACTTGAACCCTAGTCTCCTGGTTCATAGTCCACTGCTCTAAACACTAGGCTATTCCTCCAGGACTTATGTGGGTCCCGGGGCTTTGTGCACGCCGGTGGCCTATGCAAAATAGGCGAGCTGGCACGCAGGGCTTTTAAGATCTACCCCTTTGTTTTCAGTTTCAGGTTAAAAAATGAAGAAGTCACAGCAGGATTGACTTGTTGAAAAGATAAGTCACCTTGATTGATCTTCCTCCTTTTTCCATTTCTACTCTGATTTTGCTTTCTCTGGCTTGCAGAGAAAAAAATGTATAGTCCAGAAATGTATTTCAGAATATAATGTGCCTGAAAATGAATGAAAAAAAAATTGTACATTTTCAGAGGCACCATCAATATGTTTCAGAAACTGTTGAGCAAACAAAAAATGGGGGTCATTTAATATGTTTTACCAAATCATTTCAAACAAATGCATATCCCTAGTTGTTTTCTCATTTTTCTCTCATATTTCTTCTTGGAGCAATAACTCAAAGTGTGGCCATGGAGTAAAATAAGATGACTTTACTCCCAGCATTGTTATTTCCACAGCATCCTCATCTTACTACAGTGCATTCTGAATAATCATGAAAATGGAGAAATTCTGGCTGTGCTTTGTTGCTGAGAACAGTCAAATCAGCTGCTTCAAGACAAAGAGGAATTGAACATGAAACTTAAAAATCACAGGTGCTATATTACTCTTAACTACACTTTTCTTCTACTTCATCTTTTATAAAAGATGATCAGACAGACAGGTTTTGAGAGAGAACGATTGCTCTTCAATGAGAGTTTCTGATTCATTTTTATTGACTTAAATAATCAAAAATGTTATTGTTGAAGTTGCTTGTTTCTCTCCCTGTTTGAACTTTTACTTGCAAAAATATTTGTTAGATATTGGATAAGTGGAAAATTGAAAAGACACAAATACTTTCAAAATCACTGGAAGTGCAATCAAGCTGACTCAATAGCACCACATGCTTCCAAACAAGTGATTTGAATTTCATTCTTGATTCAAGTCTTTTATCTTAGGCATTGTTGGAGCTAGAAATGAGGGTAACATTCACTGTTTCACAGTAGATAGGACAGCTGAGCTAAGGCAGAAATTGCTCATGTGGGATATCTGATTCTGTTCCTGAAAATGCAGGAAGAAGTCATATATAAAATAAAATATGAATAGAAGCACAAACTTTTGGTTCCCCTCCAGCCCAGAATTCCCACTGATTTCTGGATTGTAAAACTAAAAATATTGAATTTCACAAGTCACAGGGACTATTTAATAGCAAATGACTATTGGAAAAATGTATACATTTGAAATAGGAGCGTACAAGAAAACCATTTTTGGTTTGGTTTGTTTAGTTTGCTTGGTTCAGTGACTTTTTTTGTTTTATTATGGTCCCATAATTGAATTCATTTGCTTTGTTTATTCGGTTATACATTTTCCATTAAAGCAAATCAGGGAAGCAGTGTATCTTATTAATGATGTGCAGACCAAACTTTTCATTTCTGTTTGATTTTTGGATCGCATGTGGAGATAGGGTGAGAGTTTGGTTATTTTTGCTTTAGTTTAATGTTTATTTCACTTTGGTTAATTTTTCAAATCAAAATAAGTGTGGCTCCCACTCAAAATTGGCCTCCCTGGATCCTGATTGCTATTCCCTGAACTTACCCCCTGCTATGATGCTAGGCGCTGAGCCAAACTCACCTGGTACTTGTTCCCCAGGTCTCTCTGACTCTCCTCCTACCCCAGTTAAATCAGTTGGGGTCAGGGACCTCCCCAGCCCCCTCTTACTCATACCATAGGGATGTTGGCTGCTGAAAGAGGCATGGAGCAGCCTCTTTCACCAGCCTCTTTTACCCATAACAGAAGGTATAGGAGTAACCTACATAAAGCAGTGGCTACGAACAGTAGAAACTTGCTGTACACTGGCAGACTGGATGGAACATTTGTTACCACATATGTATGAGTGAAACCCACTCACTCCTGCCTGACTGCATTTATTTAAAAATGGTACCCGGCCCTGAGAGTGACACCAAGGTGACATCAAAATGGCACTGGTTTCAGGGCCAGATGCCATTTTATTTTTAGATTTTATATTTGTTACTTTAATAATAAGCATGTTTGTTTATGGAAATCAACATCAGTTTATCACTTAATTCAGATGAGTTACAGTTTATAAGGAAAAAGGATAATTGGGACATGTTATACATCAGCAAACTGAAATAAGGAAAATAGGAAAAATGCCATTTTAAAATAAATATGGTGGGGTAGGAGCAAGTGGGGATAGCTCCAACTATTTTCTCCTACCAAGATACCCATGGAAGTGGGTAAGTAGTTGTTGTAGAGGTCTCCAGCTCAGATTGCTTTTTGGAGGGCAGGAGGGGGGTTGGAAGGTCACAGGGAGGCTCCAGCTGGGCTTGACTCAACCCATCCAGGTAGACCCAGGCAGCAGCATCTTTCAAGGGGTTGGGGAAATCAGCGGGGCATGGCAAAGACCTTGTTGGGCATGGTTCAGCCCATCTGGGTAGGCCTCATCCCCAATTTGGAGGTGAGGCCATTTTTCCTTTTAAGTTTCAGCAAATAGTGCACATTATTTGACAAAACAAAACCCACCAGAAAAGGCTTTTGCTAGGCTCCATGCATTCATTTCAGACAAAAATGAATAAAACAAAATGGGTCATTTTGGATTGCATTCCCCATTCTATTTAAAATAATATACATCTCTACATCCTATTATGTGCTGTGATATTGGAGTTTTCTATGAAAGTTTTTTAAAGTATTACAATTTCAAAATAGCCTTGAGAAGAAATCCAGGTATTACATTGTTAAATATAGAAATCCGTACAAATTAAACAATATGGGGTAGATTTTAAAAGCCCTGAGCACGTAAATCCTGCCGGATTTACGCGTGCAGGGCACTTGAGCGCCGGCATGCCTATTTTGCATAGGCCGCTGGTGCGCACAAAGCCCCGGGACGCAAGTAAGTCCCAGGGCTTGCTAAAATGGTCAGTCCGGGGGGTGTGTCTGTGGTCCGGGGCATGTCCGGGGGGGGGCATATCTGTGGTCCGAGGTGGTCCGGGGGTGTGGCCGAGTGCCCCGACACAGCGGACTGTGTCGGAGCCTGGCCAGCCGTCACGCACAAGTTACACCTGCCAGCGGCAGGCATAACTCCATCGAACAAGGTAGGGGGGGGATTTAGATAGGGCCGGGGGGGGGGGGGGGGTTATATAGGGGAAGGGAGGGAAAGGTGGGAGGGACAAAAAAAAGTTCCCTCTGAGGCCCCTCCGATTTTGGAGCGGCCTCGGAGGGAACGGAGGCAGGCTGCGCAGCTCGGCACGCACAGGCTGCAGATTTTGCACAGCCTTGCGTGCGCTGACCCTGGATTTTAAAATATATGTGCAGCTATGCGCGTATCTTTTAAAATCCGGTGTACTTTTGTTTGCGCATGCGCTGTTTTTTAAAATGTACCCCAATAGAAATAATCAAATCCAATATTACAATGCATGCCAAATTAAGCCCATCACACATAGGGGAATAACAATCCATAACCCCGAGATAAATAATTTTCAAGCAATTGAATCCAACAGTACTGGACTATTCTTAATTAGACTGCTAGCAATCTACAATTACAGAACATAAGCTGGTGGCATTTCCTAACCCTGTTGAACATATGTATTGCTCAATAACAGTAGACAGTTAACAAATCCTTGAAATTGGTGGAATGGACTGCTCCAGAACTTTGAGAATCTCAACTAAATAACTTTTAAATGTATCTCTTGGTGATACTGATTTTGGAAATGTAATAAAATGTAAATTCCTCTGTTTCACAGAGTTCTCTAAATGTTCCAGCTTTGATAATAAATAAAAATTGCATTATTGGGTTATACTAACAGTCCATCAAGTCTAGTATCCTGTTTTCCAGTTAGGTATTATCTTTAATAAAAGTCTGTTGTAATGTAGTTACTTAATCAATCCCAGTTATAATCTCAGTCAAATATTTCTCCAAAATTTCTTTAAAGCCCTCTGGCTCTTGAACTTTATTTTCTAACACTGAATTTCCTTTTGCGACAGATGTATTTAGTTTGCTAAAACTTCAGTAGCTTGTAGAGTGAACACATGGAGTTTAATCAAATTAAAGCCCCTTTGGTCATCAAGGTCAGACCCTGAGAGTCAAAAAATGTACTTGAGAACCAACAAAAGGTCCAGAATGTACATCACCAGCTCTAATTTCTTGATTGCAAACTACTCAGATAATTCTCACACTGCTCATGCTTAGCGACACAGCTTCCTGGACAGCAGCCACCTGCCCTGTATGCAAAAACAGTGCACTTGTGTCATCTACGTGCAACTGCTCCTGAGGTAATTGAAAGGCAGAGCCTGCCACAGGATCTAGAGGAGGCATTTGCTTTCTTGGCTCAAGGAAGAACTTGAACTAAAAGAAGATGGAGACATATCTTTCCTCCCCAAATATTCCAGGGGCTGACCCCCAGCAGTCATTGTTGGTCACCATGAAGGAATCCATAGGCCCTGTTGTCATCGGCATACTTAAGGCTGCAGGGTATCCTTGGGTCTGCCTTTTCTTTTCTTCACCATTTCAAGAATGCCAAAGAAAAATCAGACAGTGGAAGCAGGGACTCAAGACAAAATGTGCTGCTAAACTGCCATCTTGAAAAACTCCCTCTATAAAATGTTAATGAAATTTGAAGCAGGAATAAGCAGCAGATGGAAGAGCTCTTCAAGATACCAAGTGTGGCATAAATAGTACAAGCCATCATGAGAGGACAATGTAACTCAAATAGTAACATGAACATCCCATTGCACCAGAAGAGGGGCCAAAACAACATAAAAAATAAGTTTACCTTAGTCACCAAAAGAGAGGCAAAGTAGACCAATAACAGTAGCATGGAGACCTCAAAGCATTATTAACCTGAATCCAGAGAAACTTGTGAATTTCCTATGCCTGAGCAGGACAAAGCCAAAGGACATCTCTGGAGGCTGTTTATAGCAGTCTTGAAGTTGATTCCCTAGGCATCAATAAGCATAATAGAGTCAGGCTGGAGATTGTCTTATCCTTTGTTGCACCTGTGCTGACTGACTGTGAAGTCAGGCAGAAGAAAAGTGGTATCAAAACCCCAAAATATGGTGTTCAGAGCAAGGCAGCAAAAATCATTCATATCAATACCTCAAAGCATAGATTAAGGGGTAAAGCGGGATGAAGAGCAACAACAAAACCTTAAAGCACCAAAAGAGGAGCAAAGGGCACCAACAACAGTGGCACAAATACTCCATGGCATTAAGAGAGAGACTAAGCATAACAAACAGTGGTATGAAAACCCTAGAGCAGAGGTCCCCAACCCTGTCCTGGGGGCCCACTGGCCAGTCAGGTTTTCAGGATATTCACAGTGAATATGCATGAGAGAAAATTTGCATGCACCACCTCCATCACATGCAAATTTTTTCTCTCATGTATATTCATTGTGGATATCCTGAAAACACGACTGGCCAGTGGGCCCCCAGGACAGGGTTGGGGACCACTGCCCTAGAACACCAAAAAACAGGAAAAAGTGGTCAATAAACATGCCAAGGCACTGTAAGAAGGATATAGAAGTAGAGAGAATGGCAGAAGTTCCCTAAGCCATCATTGGAAAAGGATCAGCAGGCAAGATAGTAATAGCAGTGGAAAAAACACAGCAAGACACAAAACCATGAGAGAGGCAGATTAGGACAAAGCTTTTCCTTTTTAAAAATGTTTTGATTCGGGGCCAAAACTTTCCAACATAAACAAGCGAGAGACAGGGCAGAAGGAGCAAGCTGGGCAGCAATAGTGGTACAACCATTCAGTGAAGCACTGAACAAGAAGATAGGCAGGGCAGGGCAGTCAGGGCAGCAGAACAAGTCAGGCAGCGCAGCAGCACAAACAAGACTCCAGGATGACAAGGCACCCAGAGAGGGTGCCAAAACATCCCAGTATAAGCAATAAAGTCACAGGACTGGAGGAGCAAACAAGGCAGCATCAACAAGAATGGCACTCGCTAACAGCAGATCAAGGCATTAAGGGAAAATGTGTGGGCATTGGTTCACTGCACATGTGTACTCAGTCTTTCTGCCATTTGCATTCAAATTCAGAGAAACTCAGCAGAAGGAGGTTTATCTCAAAGAAGGCAAACTTTTCTTTCAACTCTGTTACCAGCCATGAACAAACTGGATTCATTTCCATTGAAAATATCCAGGCATACTGATTGTTGGTCAGGAAACGAAAAGCTAGGCCACCTGGGCCAACTCTGGACCAGACCTTGGCCTAGCGTACTCAGTATGCCAATGGATCTGCGGTCATGTCCTCGATGATATCTTTGAGATAACTTTTGATTGAAACTTGTGCAGGATTGTCCTGGGTTGGGAAAGAAGGATATTGGTCTCTGCTGCCAATTGCTATAGCTATGACCTGTTTCATAGGGATGTGCAGAGCAAAATTTTATGTTCATATTTTTTATGTCCGAAAGGGGGTCCCACTTGCGGCCAATATGGACATAAAAAAAATCCAATGAGTTGGGTATATGTACATATGTGCAAAAAAAAAAATTAAACCCCCTCACCCTCCTTAATTCCCCCCCCCAGACTTACCACAACTCCCTGGTGATCGAGCGAGGAGTGAGGACGTCATTTCTGCAATCCTTGGCGAGAAGCATGTGACGTCGGCGGCACGTCGAGTGACGCTGGCGTCACGTGATTCCCGGCTCGTTCGCGCCGGACGGCTCGTTCGGCCCAAAAAGAACTTTTGGCCAGCTTGAGGGGGTCAGGAGGCCCCCCCAAGCTGGCCAAAAGTTCTTTTTGGGCCGAACGAGCCGTCCGGCGCGAACTTGCCGGGAATCACATGACGCCGCGTCTGAGTGACGCGGCGCCACGTGATTCCCGGCTCGTTCGCGCCGGACGGCTCGTTCGGCCCAAAAAGAACTTTTGGCCAGCTTGGGGGGGTCACGAGGCCCCCCCAAGCTGGCCAAAAGTTCTTTTTGGGCCGAACGAGCCGTCCGGCGCGAACGAGCCGGGAATCACGTGACGCCAGCGTCACTCGACGTGCCGCCGACGTCACATGCTTCTCGCCAAGGATTGCAGAAATGGCGTCCTCACTCCTCGCTCCATCACCAGGGAGTTGTGGTAAGTCGGGGGGGGGGATTAAGGAGGGTGAGGGGGTTTATATTTTTATTTTGGCTCAACAATCGCGATTTCCCACATATCGAACATATCTATGTTCGATATGTGGGAAATCCGATCGTTTATGTCGAATCAATTTTTTAAGTAAAAAAAAAATATGAGTTGCGTTTTACTAATGCGGTCAATCCGAATGCACACCCCTACTGTTTCAGAAGAACCTATTTTATGGTGATCTCACAGAGGTAGTGGATAAAGATGGGGGAGGAAATGGCAGCTGAGAAGATGCAGCTTATGCTGACAATACTGTGTGAGGTGCCCACTCTTTCCTTTTATTTATTTATGTAGACATTTTCTATACTGTCTTTCCATGTAAAGATCACGAAGATTTACAATAATGACATTCATAGATAGAGATGTGCACTCATTTGCGACAAAATAGGAAATAGAGATGATATTTCCTATTTTCATCGTGTTTCAGGAGGGGCGACAAAATGATAAGAAAACCCATGATATTTCGCGAGGTTTTCTTATCGTTTTCAGGGGGGTGGAGAAAGGGCACATTAATAATAAAACAAAACCCTCCCCAACCCTTCAAATTTAATTAATTGCAACCTCCCACCCTGCTGACCCCCCAAGACATACTGAAATTCCCTGGTAGTCTAGCGGGGTCCCAGGAGCGATCTCCCCCTCTTGGGCTGTTGGCTGCCACTAATCTAAATGGCACCAATGGCCCTTTCCCTTACCATGGGACAGGGGCTATCACATGGTAGGAGCAATGGAAGGCTGGTGCCATCTTAAAAAATGGCATGGGCCATATATTGCTCCTTCCATGTGACAGGGGCCGACAAATGGCACTGATAGCCCCTGTCCCATGGTAAGGGCAAAGGGCCATTGGCACCATTTTGATTAGTGGTAACCGACGGCCTGAGAGGGGGAGATCGCTCCTGGGACCCCCGCTGGACCACCTGGGACTTTCGGTATGTCTTGGGGGGGGGTGTCAGGAAAGTCTTGGGGGGTCAGGAAGGGGCACTCACATATTCTGTCAAAACGCCCACTATCATGGCAGTAATTATCCATCACTGGCCAGTTTTAAAAATCCATCAGGTCTTCAAGGAAAGGCCAGTGATCGCATACAGCCATGGCATGAACATCAAAGATTTTGTGGTTCATTCATTTTTAACACCTATCCCAATCTCAGAAGACACTTTTCAAGTAGATCATTGACCATGTCAGAAATGTTGGTCCGATTTTACAGGCAAAACAAACCAAGCTTATTATCATTCGGACTGCTCCTCCAGTAATGTGGTTTACCTAATTATTTGCCCATGTAATTTATACTATGTGGGACGCACAAAACGCACCATCAGAACCCGCCTTATAGAATACAAGCCGTTAAGCCCGTAACAACGGGCTACATTAAAACATTTTTTTTCGGTTTGGTTTTCGGAAACGGCACTCTTCCTCATTTCTTCTCCCTCACTCCCCCTTCCCCTCTCTCATTCACCTTGGTCACTCACCCCCCTTCCTCCACTCACCTCCCTTCCCTCCCCTGCCCCCACTCAAACTCCTTTCCCTCAGTCTTATTCACCCTCTTTCTCCCACTGCCTCCCTCCCCTATCACTGAAACCCCCTTTCCTTCACTCTCACCTCCGCTTCCCTCATTCTCACTCCTTCCCCTCCTCAGTCACTCCCCACCCTCACTCTCATACCCTCCCGTCCCCTCTCAGTCACTACGCTATGTGACTCACTCCTTCCCTTGTGGCACAGCAGTCTGTTACTCTTGGCCCTTATTGGAAACCTTTTGTTTCTAATTTTCTTCCCCTCTGCCACTGATGCAGAGAGCAGTGCTGGAGCTCCATCAAAGTAAAGGCTTGCTTTGCTCTCTTTCTGGGAGACCTGTGCCTTTAAGAAATCTGCTCAGGGACTTGAGAGGGAGGAGGGAGCAGGGCCCTGGCTTTCACTTTTGTTGCTCTGCTTTGTGGGGAGTGGGGGTGGAGGAATGCCCAAGTAAACTCTTCCCCTGGTGGCTGAGACCCCCCCCCCCCACAGGTTGATAGCACTGCTCCCCCCTCCCTCCTGCTGCAGTTGCTGAATGTTTACTTGGCTTCTCCTTATCCGCGGACACAGGGGGAGGGCTGACTCAAATTTTCTCCGTTCCATTGTCTTCGCTGTGCTCCTGCTGCTTCTAATCTGTTCAGTTGGAGGTAAGGAGCAGGTCTCTACTGCATTTGCTGGCGACTCTTCTTTCCTCCTCCTGTCCCTGTTTGTGAGGTGACGGTCCGGCCGTCCCTCCCTACTCCTCCTCCTCCCCCCCCCCCCCCGGCGGTGGAGGAGGGACGGGCTCAGGCTCTTAACATATCGCAGCGGCAGCTCCCTGCCATTTCCTCCTCCCCTCTGTCGCTCAGAGTTCTCTGTGCCACACATGCGCAGTAGAGCTGCTCTCTACTGCGCATTTGCGGCACGTCGGTCAAGCTTCATTTATCTAGTTAGATTGCAGCTGCTTAAATACAGTGAAGATACAAGCTCCTATTGTAGCACATTGTGTAGAACTCCACCATACTTTTACTGAATTAAAATGGCATGCAATTGAGGTGGTGCACCCGTTTCCTCGAGTAGGAGACCCTAAGACAGTTCTGAATTTAAAGGAACAGCAGTGGATCTACCGATTAAATTCCTCCCATCCAGGAGGTTTAAACGCAGAAGTAGAATGGTATTCTCTCATTTAAACTCTTTGATTGTATTACAGAGGAGGGAGGCGGGTACTATAGTGTGATCATTTGTTCACAGTTCCAGTAGCCTTCTATTACGTCAGTGAACCATTGTGATAAGGAATCTTGCCTTTTCATCAGTTTCAAGTAGTTCTCAATCACATCGGCTCACTGATTGACAGCACGGCCTTTTAAATATGCCTTTCAAAATGTGCCTTTCTGTCAACACCGGAAATGGAACGCCAAAATGCCATGTTTGAGCAGAGATTACTTCAACAGTAAGTCCTGGGCTGTTATGTTGGATCACATATTTGTATATTTTACTGGAGCATTGCCTTCATCTTGATAGAAATATATTGAAAATATGATTTATTGATTCGATGAACCTTTTTTCAGTTGCAGTGATTAAAGCTCTTAAAAAGGATCGTTATCCAAAACACGGTCCCGTGTCAGACATGGTTGCTTTGAATTTGATAGCTTCTACAAATAAGATAAGTTATTTGAAATGAGATAAAGTTTTTTAACATTTTCACTAAGTGATATTTTGCTACACAAAAAATTAAACATATAAAATGTTGTTTATTCATATAAATGGGATACTGGCTCACTTTACAAAAAAAGAAAAATATAGTGACCGATGATTAAATATAAGGCAGAGTTTTAAAGTTGAACTTCAAGACTATATGATGAAGCCTTTTATGAAGGTCATTAATATCTAACACAAGTTGTTTTCATAATTGATTATATGAACGCTGGGCTTTTTAGTGCCTGTAATGCAGCAGTTTCAGATTTACCAACAGTCCAATATTGCAACTCCCGAGGTTAACATGGTTGGAAGAGTGATAGATATATTTTGCAACATTTTGATCCTCAAATTAGATACTATGTGTCAGATTCAGCTCATTTGATTATATTATTACAATATTTGCTTACGTCTAAGACTTTGTGTCTTTTATTTACATTATGCATTGAGTTTTTGCATTCTAATAGAGATGTGAATCGGAACCGGAATCGGTTCGGATTCCGGTTCAGATTCACATGTGGGTTTTTTCCCATCGGGCCTGTTCGCGTTTTGTTTATCGGCTGCCCAGCTGATAAACAAAAAACCCACCCTGGCTCTTTAAAAATAACCCCTTAGCTTCCCCCACCCTCCCGACCCCCCCAAAACATTTTTACAGGTACTTGGTGGTCCAGTGGGGGTCCCGGGAGCGATCTCCTGCTCCGGGCCGTCCGGCTACCGGGCCGTCCTTTGCCCTTACCTTGTGACAGGGTATCCATGCCATTGGCCGGATCCTGTCACATGGTAGGAGCACTGGATGGCCAGCACCATCTTGTGCTCCTACCATGTGACAGGGACTGACCAATGGCAGTGGTAGCCCCTGTGACATAGTAAGGGCAAGGCTATCGGAGCCATTTTGGTTCCTGGCACCCGACAGCACGAGTGCAGGAGATCACTCCCGGACCCCCGCTGGACCCACAGGGACTTTTGGCCAGCTTGGGGGGGCCTCCTGACCCCCACAAGACTTGCCAAAATTCAAGCGGGGGTCCGGGAGTGACCTCCTGCACTCAGGCCGCATTGCCAGTATTCAAAATGGCGCCAGAGCTACCTTTGCCCTCACTATGTGACATAATGAGGGCAAAGGCTAGTGCCGGTGCCATTTTGAATACTGGCAATATGGCCCGAGTGCAGGAGGTCACTCCCAGACCCCTGCTGGACTTTTGGCAAGTCTTGTGGGGGTCAGGAGGACCCCCCAAGCTGGCCAAAAGTCCCTGGGGGTCCAGTGGGGGTCCAGGAGCGATCTCCTGCACTCGTGCCGTCGGATGCCAGGAACCAAAAATGCACCGATAGCCTTGCCCTTACTATGCCACAGGGGCTACCGGTGCCATTGGTCAGCCCCTGTCACATGGTAGGAGCACAAGATGGTGCCGGCCATCCAGTGCTCCTACCATGTGACAGGATCCAGCCAATGGCATGGATTCCCTGTCACAAGGTAAGGGCAAAGGACTCCCAGTAGCCGGAAGACGGCCCGGAGCGGGAGATCATGGGAGATCGCTCCCGGGACCCCCACTGGACCACCAGGTACCTGTAAAAAGATTTTGGGGGGGTCAGGATGGTGGGGGAAGCTAAGTGGTTACTTTTAAAGGGTCGGGGTGGGTTTAAGGGTTATTTTTGTGTGCCGTTTTTCCTGCCCTCCCCCAAAATGATAAGGGAAGCCCCACGATCAATATCGTGGGGTTTTCCTATCATTTTGGGAGAGCCCCCGATTTCTGTCAATTTTGAAAATATCGACAATATTTTCAATCGTCCGAAGCCCGATTCACATCCCTACATTCTAATATTCCCCAAGAAGAAGCTTAGGATATACAATAATCTGTGGAAATATGTACTTCTAATTTCTGGATTCCTACTGATTTCCTATGTGCTTTATCATGCATAGCTTTGAACAATAATTATTTTATGTTTGATGAAGTTTCATGGGTATAGTAATGGGAGTGACTATTCCTTTGTGTATATGTCACAGAATTTGGGGAATAATAGGAGTACATTAGGGATGTGCATACTTTTTTTTTTTGTTGGTATTTCGTTTTCGGGTTTGGGCCTGGCCATTTTGGTCCACTCCCCAGATCGGAAAATTTTTTTCATCCAATTTTGGGAAAACAAACAAACAAAAAAAAACCCCACCCCAACCCTTCAAATTTAATTTACTACGACCCCCATCCCTCCCAAACCCCCCACCCCCACCCCCACCCCAAGACTTGCTAAAGGTCCCTGGTGGTCCAGTGGAGGTCCCGGGAGTGATCTCCCACTCTTGGGTCATCGGCTGCCAGTAATCAAAATGGCACCGGTGGCCCTTTGCCCTTACCATGTGACAGGGGCTACTGGTGGCATTGTTCAGCCCATGTCACATGGTAGGAGCAATGGATGGCCCGCACCATTTTTTAAGATGGCACCTGCCGTCCATTGCTACTACCATGTGAAAGAAGCCAGCCAATAGCACCGATAGCCCCTGTCACATGGTAAGGGCAAAGGGCCACCAGTGCCATTTTGATTACTGGCAGCCAATGGCCTGAGAGTGGGAGATCACTCCCGGGACCCTCACTGGACCACCAGGGACTTTCGGCAAGTCTTGGGGGGTCAGGAGAGTGGTGGGGTTTTAGTTAATTAAACTTTAAGGGTTTGGGGATATTTTTGTTTATAAATATGCCCTTTCTCCCTCCCCCTCCCCCCCCAAAAAAAAAAAAAAGATAGGAAAACCACACAAAATTTTGTGGGTTTTCATTTCATTTTGTTCACTCTCCGAAATGCAACGAAAATGGAATCATCTTTATTTCCTATTCCATTGCAAACGAATGCACGCCCCTAGTATACACTTCTCAATTATTACTATTTAACTATTCAAATTTAGCATATATATGTCAGTCAGAGAAACCCTAAAATAGGGTAGCACCAGTAATATTTTAAATGATTTGAAAGATGCTTTATGTTGCAAGCTTTATTACACAATGGTAAAGAATATCAAAACTATTCAAAAGATAAAACTGATGCATTAACATACACATATTTTTCACCTGCCCTAGTCAATCATTCCTCATATACACCACTTCTAAACTCTCTTAGTGTTATGCATTTATAGCATGTTTAAATATCCACATAAAACATTGTCAAAATATGTAGAGAGTGCTTGTAATGAAACAATCAAACACCTGCGCTGGTCTTCAAGAAAGATACTCTTTGAATTGCAAATGAGACACATGGATAACACCTTCATTAAAAAGTGGATACAGCTGAACCACAGTCCACAAGAAAGGATACTATGTAATTATTTCACAGGAATGTTGTCCCAATGATGTTTCTGTATCCTGTGTAGTCTCTGTTATACTTCTGCTTTATCCTGAATTCTCTCTGTCCCTACAAAGACCTCTGTTTCACTGTATAGGCTTCTTCAGGGGAAAACATGGTTCATAACTATTCTTGTACTGATAAGAATCTCTTATTGTTGATTCTTTATATGCCAATTTGCCAATTCAATGTCTCAAGATTTCAACTGTTGTTAATTAACAGCTTGCTAAATACAGCATAATCATCTGTGAATTTCCAATGGCTTCTTAGCATGTTGGAAGCCTTTTCATGTCTTTTTGCTGGAACTGTATCTGGAGCAGACTTCAATGCCCCCTTGCAGTACAAACACATCAAAAAAAATGTGCATCTCAGAAGCATATTTAGCGATCAGTTATTAATGCCTGCCTGGAGCAGGCGTTAATACTGAGCGTATTTAAAACAAGTACAGAAAAGCAGAAAAAAACTACTTTTCTATACTTCTTCTTACTTAATATCATTGCAATATTAATTAGGAGGAAAAATTTAAAGAAAAATGTTAAAAAATAAAACACGACAGTCGGGTGCAGGAAACAGATGTTCAACTGACAAGCATCTGTTTCCTGTTCTTATAGGATTGGATAAGTTCTTGGAGGAGAAGTCCATTTCCTGCTATTAATTAAGTTGACTTAGAAAATAGCCACTGCTATTACTAGCAATGGCAACATGGAATAGACTTAGTTTTGGGGTACTTGCCAGGTTCTTATGGCCTGGATTTGCCACTGTTGGAAACAGGATGCTGGGCTTGATGGACCCTTGGTCTGACCCAGTATGGCATGTTCTTATGTTCTTAACCCTGGCATCGGTTTTCCTAACCGGTAGACAGCCACATTAGGAAAACCGACACTGTTAAACTAGGCATCGGTTTTCATAACCAGCAAACACAATCCCCTAATTAAAAATTGCATGGCAATTACCACAACTATAAGAGGCCGATGCAATAAAAGTGCGAAGAAAGCGGGTGCTGAACAGTCAGCACCCACTTTTTTTAACACGCTACAGGCGCCCCTAAGGGGGGGTGTCATGCAATATTTAAATTAGGGAGTCAATTTAGCAAGGAGGCACTAGCATGTCATAGTCACACTTACAGAGGCTCTCTCTCTCTCTCTCTTTCTCTCTCTCTCTCACCAGTTGTGTGTTACAGCACGTGATACTATAACATGTGTGTTAAAAATAAATAATGAATTGTTCATTGCAATATTTATCTATGCAATGCAGTAGCTCTACAATTTTCCTAACCATGCCCATTTTTTGTTTTTATCACAGATGCTATTTCCGCTATATTTATAGCAATTTTATGAATCTAAGGTTAGGTTTGTTCAGAACGGTTACCCTGTGCAGGTAATTAGAGAACGTATGATCTCTGGAGGTTAGAGTGGGAGAGCTGGAGGAAGTGATGCAGACAGAGAGGTATATAGAGAAGATCTTCAGGAATATAGTAGCCAAGTCCCAACTCTAGTCAATCAACCCTTGTGCTGCTTTGGAGGAGCAAGATCACCTGGTCAGATATCAACACCCTAGTGTTGCAAGAGGTAATTTTGTAGCAAGGATTTGCTTTCCAAGTGAAAGCATTATCCTTTCACACTGAGGATGAGTCTTTGGAGAAATGGTCCTCTGCTACAGGACCAACTCTTGGATGATGACCACAAGCCAGATAACCTTGCATTTCCAAAGCAGCACAAGGGCTACTAGACTGGATTTGGATTTGGATACTATATCCTTGAAAATTTCCTCTATATACCTCTCTATCCGCTTCAGATCCTTTAGGTCTTCCAAATGCTAGTACACATGAAAAAGGGTTAGGTTGGGCATCATAGTTTATAATTCAGTTATTGGGAATGTATATAGTTGTGTGCCTGGTTGATGTAAGGATCAATTGGTAACTTGACAGACTAGGGTAAAGGTGGTGGACCTCAAGCATCATCTAGATAGAATTTTAGACAGTGTTGGAGAGAAGCCAACTGTTGAGGTACATGTGAGCTCTAACAACATAGGATGGTGTTGAAGGAAGGATTTGGAAGCCAAATTTAGGCTCCAAAGTAGAAAGTTGAATCCTAGAACCTCCACGGTAGCATTCTCCAAAATGTTCCCTTCTGACTGTGTATGTGGCATGCAAAATGGAGTCTCTGGAAATAAGATGAATGCTTGGCCTATTTTTTCTGCATGCATGCTGACAAGCTGGACCTTTCTGAGCACAAAAGCAAATGCCTATTATGAGGACACATAAACAGAGTTGTCCTGAAATAAGGGAAAGATGATGCAAAAACAGAGCCAGTAAGGTGCCTCTATGTTGGGGTTCACAGCTTTACTGCCCAAACCTCTAATCAGCATTTATTAGAGATGTGAATCGTGTCCTCGATCGTCTTAACGATCGATTTCGGCTGGGAGGGGGAGGGAATCGTATTGTTGCCGTTTGGGGGGGTAAAATATTGTGAAAAATCGTGAAAAATCGAAAAATCGTAAAATCGCAAAACCGGCACATTAAAACCCCCTAAAACCCACCCCCGACCCTTTAAATTAAATCCCCCACCCCCAATGACTTAAATAACCTGGGGGTCCAGCGGCGGTCTGGAACGGCAGCGGTCCGGAACGGGCTCCTGCTACTGAATCTTGTTGTCTTCAGCCGGCGCCATTTTCCAAAATGGCGCTGAAAAATGGCGGCGGCCATAGACGAACACGATTGGACGGCAGGAGGTCCTTCCGGACCCCCACTGGACTTTTGGCAAGTCTTGTGGGGGTCAGGAGGCCCCCCCCAAGCTGGCCAAAAGTTCCTGGAGGTCCAGCGGGGGTCAAGGAGCGATTTCCCGCCGCGAATCGTTTTCCGTACGGAAAATGGCGCCGGCAGGAGATCGACTGCAGGAGGTCGTTCAGCGAGGCACCGGAACCCTCGCTGAATGACCTCCTGCAGTCGATCTCCTGCCGGCGCCATTTTCCGTACGGAAAACGATTCGCGGCGGGAAATCGCTCCCTGACCCCCGCTGGACCTCCAGGAACTTTTGGCCAGCTTGGGGGGGGCCTCCTGACCCCCACAAGACTTGCCAAAAGTCCAGCGGGGGTCCGGAAGGACCTCCTGCCGTCCAATCGTGTTCGTCTATGGCCGCCGCCATTTTTCGGCGCCATTTTGGAAAATGGCGCCGGCTGAAGACAACAAGATTCAGTAGCAGGAGCCCGTTCCGGACCGCTGCCGTTCCGGACCGCCGCTGGACCCCCAGGTTATTTAAGTCATTTGGAGGGGGTTCGGGAGGGTGGGGGATTTAATTTAAAGGGTCGGGGGTGGGTTTTAGGGGGTTTTAGTGTGCCGGCTCACGATTCTAACGATTTATAACGATAAATCGTTAGAATCTCTATTGTATTGTGTTCCATAACGGTTTAAGACGATATTAAAATTATCGGACGATAATTTTAATCGTCCTAAAACGATTCACATCCCTAGCATTTATGGGCTTTTCAGAAAAGATGTTTGCTCCACAAAGCCTATTTAGTCTCAAGCTGGCCAAGGCTGACCTGCTGTATTTGAAAAAATAAGACAGGATTGCTGGACTAATCAACTGGCCACACTGAAAAAAGAATTGTTGTCTCTGTTAATGAGCTAATAAAGTGAGAGAAATACCTATAAAGAAGTGAGACAAAGAAACAAAGAAAGATTTAGGCCACATAGAATTTTGACCAAGTCTCTGATACCTTGCTGCCTGCTTCTAGTATGAGGAATGAACCTTTGCAGTTCACTGAATTACAATTGTCTCCCAGATATGCTAATTTAACACCAGCTGAAACAGGTGTTAAATTAATACAACTCCTATTGTGAGACAGCCACAGAGAGGGGCGGATTGAGGGAAAATAGTGGCCCGGGGGATTTTTCTCCATACTGGCCCATGGGTACCCAATTACATATACAAAATAATTTACATATATAATTTACATATTTAATTTACATATATATGTACACACCCCTATATTTCAGCATGGTCCTCCCGTATCAACACAGTACTATTTGCCAAAACTCAAAGAATAACAACCCCACCTATGAAAAAGAATACTACAAATATTACACCAGAATCAAAAATATCAATACACCTCCTATCAGGAAAACAGAACAGGCCAAGCTACTACAATCCCTACAGAGAAACCATATGCTAAAAGAATGCTTCCTCTCAGTCTTTGCATGCAGAACACAAACTCTCACCAAATACAGAATAAAGCCACATAAAGTATAAATAGAAATGTGCAGACAAAAACTAAACTGTAAAATGTATCATGACAGACTCTATACAGTGCAACAATGAAAAACAAAAATGTCACCATTCCTCATGAAACAATCAATAAAATCAAGATATATAATTCATAAATCATAATTATAAAATCATACTAATAAAATAATTTCAGAACAACTGATGAATAGAATATCCAATAATTAAAGACTCAAGGAAATTTTTAAACCTTTACCAAACTCCAATAAAATATTTCAAACAGAAGACACATCACATACTACCCAATAATTAAAATGGTAATCAAGAAAAATGAACTTCTCCTACTCCTTTCCCTTGCAGGCGACGCCAGAAGCAGCAGTAGCTGCTGAAGCTGTCCTCATGGTCCTCTTCCTTAGGGACCACAACCAATCTCTTCTCTCTCTCTCTCTCACAACCACCAGTCATACCCTCAAGACCAGTTTCTGTCTCTCACACACCAATCATCTCGCCCCTGGCCACAGATGATCCTCCAACTGCCAGAAGAAGAGCTTAACACAGAAACTACATGGAAGGTATCGTGCTTAGTTCAGAATGCCACACTGGTAAACTGTGGAGTGCCTCAGGGATCTGTACTTAGATCGATGCTTTTTAATATATTTATAAATGATCTGGAAAGGGATACAATGAGTGAGGTGATCAAATTTGCAGATGACACAAAATTATGCAGCGTAGTTAAATCTCAGACAGATTGTGATGAATTTCAGAAGGACCTTGAGAGACTGGAAGATTGGGCTCCAAATAACAGATGAAATTTATCTTGGACAAGAGGAAAGTGATGCATAGAGGGAAAAATAATCCTTGCGGTACTTAGACAATGTTAGATTCTATCTTAGGAGTTACCACCCAGGAAAGAGATCTAAGTGACATAATGGTTAATACATTGAAATTGTCGGCCCACTGTGCTGTGGCAATCAGAAAAGCAGACAGAATGTTAGGAATTATTAAGAAGGGAATGGAAAATAAAACAGAGGAGGATGTCACAATGCCTCTGTATCACTCCATGGTGAGACCACACTTTGAATACTATATGCAGTTCTGGTTACTACATCTCAAAAAGGATATAGCTGCACTGGAGACAGTGCAGAGAAGGGTGATCCAAATGATAAGGGGCATGGAACGGCTGGCCTATGAGGAAAGACTAAAGAAGTTAGGGCTGTTCAGTTTGAAGAGGAGGCGACTGAGGGGAGATATGATAGAAATCTACAAAATCATGAAAGGGCTTGAACAAGTTAATGTAAATCAGTAATTACTCTCTCAGATAAAGAAGGACCAGGGGGCACTCCATGAAGTTAGCAAGTAGCTCATTTAAAACAAATTGAAGAAAATTCTTTTTCACTCAGCACATAGTAAAGCTCTAGAATTCATTGTCAGAGGATGTGGTTACAGCAGGTAGTGTAACTGGATATAAAAATAGGTTTGGATAAGTTCCTAGATGATAAATCCATAAACTGCTATGACATTAATTAATAAGCAATAGTAGCTTGTGATCTATCTAATGCTTGGGTACTTGTGGCTTGAATTGGCCACTTGGTCTGACCCAAATGGCATATCTTCTGTTCTTATGTTATGTTCTTATTGGTGCTTTAAGATGCCAGTAACTGTTTGCTTGGAATGATAGTGATTCTCTGGTTTTACAACCACAAAAGGTTTTTCTATTTGTAATCTTTTCGAATCCCTGAACCTTGTAACTTCTGTTAAGTGATCAGTTATGGCAGAAAGATTATTCTATTAGCTGTAAAGAATTTAACATAAAGACATTTTAATCGCTCCATGGTGAGACCACACCTTGAATACGGTGTACAATTCTGGTCGTCGCATCTCAAAAAAGATATAATTGCAATGGAGAAGGTACAAAGAAGGGCGACCAAAATGATAAAGGAAATGGAACAGCTCCCCTATGAGGAAAGGCTAAAGAGGTTAGGACTTTTCAGCTTAGAGAAGAGACGGCTGAGGGGGGATATGATAGAGATGTTTAAAATCATGAGAGGTCTTGAACGGGTAGATGTGAATCAGTTATTTACTCTTTCAGATAATAAAAAGACAAGGGGGCACTCCGTGAAGTTAGCATGTGGCACATTTAAAACTAATCGGAGAAAGTTCTTTTTCACTCAACACACAATTAAACTCTGGAATTTGTTGCCAGAGGATGTGGTTAGTGCAGTTAGTGTAGCTGTGATTAAAAAAGGATTGGATACGTTCTTGGAGAAGAAGTCCATTAACTGCTATTAATTAAGTTGACTTAGAAAATAGCCACTGCTATTACTAGCAACGGTAACATGGAATAGAATTAGTTTTTGGGTACTTGCCAGGTTCTTATGGCATGGATTGGCCACTGTTGGAAACAGGATACTGGGCTTGATGGACCCTTGGTCTGAGCCGGTATGGCATATCTTATGTTCTTATGTTCTTATGTTAGTTGATAGAGTTAATGTGGAATCATTTAACTCAGATGGTTCTTTACTTATAGTCATATGGGCTACTTTAGATTTTATTGGAACCTCTCTGTCAGGATTCCCTATTATTTAGTAGGGATGTGCAGACAAAAAGTTTATGTTCATAAGTCCATAAGTCGAAAAGGGGGGTCAATTTCGGTCAATATGGACATATGGAGAATTCCATAAGTTGAGTCTATGTCCATACATGCACCGGTTCCCTAAATAAACATTTAAACCCCTCACCCTCCTTAATCCCCCCCCCAAGACTTACCAAAATTCCCTGGTGGTCCAGCGGGGAGTCAGGAAGCCATTCCTCTATTCCTTTGCGAGGAGCACGTGATGTCCGCGTCACGTCGGAGTGACGCGGCCGTCACGTCGATGACGCGGCCATCACGTGGTCCACCCAGTTCCGCTCCCGGACCCCTCGTTGGACACAAACAGAACTTTTGGCCAGCTTGGGGGGCCTCCTGACCTCCCCAAGCTGGCCAAAAGTTCCGTTTGTGTCCAACGAGGGGTCCGGGAGCAGAACCGGGTGGACCACGTGACGGCCGCGTCACGTCGGAGTGACGCGGCCGTCACGTGGTCCTCGCAAAGGAATAGAGGAATGGCTTCCTGACTCCCCGCTGGACCACCAGGGAATTTTGGTAAGTCTTGGGGGGGATTAAGGAGGGTGAGGGGTTTAAATTTTTATTTAGGATCAACGATCGCGATTTCCAACGTATTCAACATAGCTATGTTGAATAAGTTGGAAATCTGATCGTTTTCACCTCATCACTTTTTTAAGTTAAAAAAAAAAATAAGTAGCGTTTTACATATAAGTTCAAAACAAATGCACACCCCTATTATTTAGTATCCTTTGAAGATTCCTCCCTCTGAATTGTGCACTGCTGAGTTACTATCAGCTTTCCCCCAGCAGTCTGAATCCACTCTGGCAAGGTGGAACCCGTCCTTTAGGAATAGGCTCCTCCTTCCCCAAAATGTTCCCCATTTCCTAACAAGATGAAAGCCCTCTTCTCTGTACCATCGCCTCATTCAGGCATTGAGAGTCCAGAGCTCTGCCTGCCTTTGGGGTGCTGTATGGTTTCTTGCCTATTTACAGCATATTTATCCATATATATGACACTGACTATTCCTTTACAATTGTTCAGATTTTATCAGAAAATAAGGCAATGGAAATTTGGTTAGAGATTACTTTACAGCTAAATGAATAAAAAAAGGGACACTCCATGAAGTTAGTAGATAGCACGTTAAAAAAAATTCATATACATTTTTTTCTCACTCCACAATTATCTCTATAATTTATTGCCAGAGGATGAAGTTAACGCAGTTTGCATAAGTGGATTAAAAAAGGTTTGGATACATTTCTGGAGTGGGTGGAGAGGGGAGGGGGGGGGGGGCAGGACAGCACCATTGTCCACTGTCCCGAAAACCAAGCTCACAGCTTGGACACCTTACTTCAGCTTGGGAGCTGAAGTAAGTTGCTAAAACAAGGTAAAAAAAAAATTGCATTTAGGTTATGGGGAGGAGAGAGGAAGGGTAGAGAAGATGAGGTACAGGGGGATAGGGAAGTCCCCCCCCCCCAAGTCCGCTCCTTAATTGGAGCAGACTGGGAGGGAACTGGGGTGCAACTGGGGAAGGCCGAAATGCATCGCTGCATGAGGTTTGCAAAAATCTACTCCTCCTTAAGCATGCCACGTGCACATGTGCACGCAGATTACAAAATCCAGCACACATGTGCGTGTGACCCAATGATTTTATAACATGCATGCGCTGGTGCGCACATGTTATAAAATTGGCATGTCCATGTGTGTGCGCTGGGTAGTGCGCTCGCATACCTTTTAAAATCTACCCCTTAAGGAATAGCCACTGCTCATCACTGCATAATAGCTGCATAGGATCTATTTACGATCTTGTCAAGTACTTTTGACCTGAATTGGATACTGTTGGAAAAAGGATACTGGGCTTGATGGACACTTGATCTGACCTAGTACGGCAATTCTTATGTCATTATTTCATTGAGTCCTATATTTTAATCAAGGTCTTTTGTTGAGGCCAAATTTAGGTAGTAATTAGAAATGTTTGCCTTGTATTATTCCTTTTTCAAATTGTTCAAACCAATATTCAATGGCATTGGACAGTTTTTAAATCAAATGGAATTTTTCAGGAGTATGTCCATTTATTAATATCATGAGAGTTATTGTTTAAAGGATACTCTTGTGTCTTCTGACTTTGAGGGGCTGCTGCTCCTGGGCATCATCAATTCGGTACATGTGGAATTTGTGCCATGTAATAGAATTACATGCATTTATTCCTCCTTACATGCATAAACCCTACCGTTCAAAACATGCCTCAGATTGTAATATGAAGAATGTTGTTTATGTGATTATTTGCCTATGTAATTTATTAACATAGACAAAACCACTAGATCCATTAAAGCACTCATTCTGAAACATAAAAGCTGCCTAATGAAGTCACCTAAGAAAGCACCCTTAGTTTTAGATTGCGAAGCAGAGGGATACTCTGTTGATTTAAAGTGTTTTGTTTTGTTTTTCATTGATTATATACATCCTTGGCACAGAGGTGATGATTTACCCTCAGTGCTGGTGTGAAGGTAACAGCAGCAGATTTTCACTTTGGGAAGTTTGCATCCCAGGAATTTAATTATCAAGATTAAATGGTAATTCTCTTTATGATTTCTATAATTTCTATTTTGTTTTTCTTTTCTTTTATTTATTTATTTATAGTTTTTATATACCTGGAGTTCCTGTATACAATACATATCACTCCGGTTCACAATTAACAGAAGAACTACTGCCGGGGGGCAGTTTACATGGAACAAATCTTGGAACAAGTAAGAACACTTTATCTAAATAAATAGGAAAAAACAAACTAAGCTCAACTTTAAGTAAATAAATAGGCAATTGATAGTCTTGATTAAATAAGGCAGAGAACCATACATTAAAACCAAGGACAGGGTTGTTAAATCTTCTAGTTCTTAGCTCTCAGGGAATGCTTGCAGGAAGAGCCAAGTCTTGAGTTTCGCCTTAAAGGTATTATGGCACGGCTCAAGACGGAGGTCTGGTGGTAGAGAATTCCAGAGAGACGGGCCCACAGTTGATAGAGCGTGTTTTCTCAGGGAGGATTTTGCAGGCTGGGTAATCAATCTGTTTTGGTATGCTCTTCTAGTCGGCTTATCCGAAGTATGAATTTGTAGCTTGAAGGTTAAGTTGAGTGGGGATATGTTATGTAGGGCCTTATGAATCATCATGCTGCTTTTGAACTTTATCCTGTATTTAATGGGAAGCCAGTGGAGGTGCTGGAGGATTGGGGTGATGTGGTCTTCTTTTTTTGCGTTGGTGAGAATTCTTGCTGTGGCATTTAGGACCATCTGGAGGGGTTTGGTAGAGCATGCGGGGAGTCCCAGCAGAAGTGAATTGCAATAGTCCAGTTTCGGGAGAATGATGGCCTGGAGCACTGTGCGGAAATCTCTGTAGCGTAGAAGTGGCTTTATTTTCTTTAAAACTTGTAATTTAAAGAAGCATTCTTTTGAGTTTTGGGGGACTTTATATACCCATGTAAGAAATTGAGGATTGAAATCTTAGATACAAAATTCTTGCCTATCAATGATTGTTTGGGTTGGTGGGTTTTAAGGTCATTGCATTTGTTTAAAATAGAAACTTTTGAACTTGCTAATGATGTACATTTTCTTCTGTTGGAATCTGTAAAGAGATGAGTATAGTCCTCTATGAGATATAGAATAAGTGAATTATATATTAAGGATGTAAAGGAAGAAGTTTTATCCATTGTAGGAAAAACAATAATTTAAATATTTGTCATAAGGTGTGACAGCTATGAAAACATGAATATGTCATCTTGCAATGATGTGAATTACTGAGGACATGCTGTGATAAAAACATGTTTCCCTGATGCAACCGGTTGGTGTCAGAACTGGAGGAACCAGCAGATTTAGGAATAGAACATCTTTTCCTTATGATATTTATATCACTTCTATTTAGGAAAACTTCTGTCTGTGAAAGGAGTGATATAAACCTTTTAATGGTGTCAGTAATGAATATCTTTATTTCACACAAGGTGTATTGCATAAAAAGGAAAAACAAGGAACCGTGTTGATGTATTTTCGTGCTGGTAATTCACATAGAAGACACCTTTGGTGTTAAATGTGATAACCTTTCCAGAATTTATCAACACACTAAAAGCTGTTTATCATTTTTTTTGAAAACTTAGTTTGTTTGGGTTTTTTTTAGACATTGATGATTACTGAAAGATTAGATTAGTGGATAAACCAAAATAGTTCATGACAGTGGCTTCAAATGTTATTTGAACTTTTTATTGTAGTGGCAAATGGTAGTATTCATATTAAACTACAGTAAAAAGCCTCATTATTTTTTGCCTTTTGTGAATAACTTGTAATGATGAAATTTGAATCACTCAGATCATTAGTAGCTAGGTAAGCTATTTTAAAATGTTCCATTGCAGTACATTGCACTCCCAGCACTATTGTGAACACCGACAGACAGCAGAGCAGATAAGCCGCATTCACTATTAGAAATAAAGCATGCCATACACTGCTCTCTGTTTCTTGATTTATGTAGGCTTACACTAATAACTAAATGACAGTTTGTGGAAGAGACCCACAGTTCACAGACTCCCCTCTGCACACAAAAAGATGGAGAGCAAAGGCTTGTACCTGGTTGCAACAATCATTGCTGTTTACTACTGCTGTGAAACTCAGATTTGTCTACTATATTGTAGAGGGCATACGATGACACAGTCTTACCCCTGTTAACAACCAATAGAGATTACTATGGGCTGATGCAAAACAGTGTGCTCACCCAAGGGTACTGTTTAACCTGAGGTTCGATGCACGTTTTGTAGGCTTGTCCACAGCCCCTTATGCTATAAGGAGATAAGCCCCTCCATAACTCATGTCCAACGCACCACAAAACTAATAGTGCTCATCACATGCAAATGCATGTCAATGAGACTATTAGTTATTCACCCCACATGCAAAAAAAAAAAAAAATGTGTGTCCAATCCACATATTTTTACACTCAGAAATTAACACATGCCCAGAGCAGGTGTTAATTTCTGAGCACCTCAAAAAGCAGAACATACTAGTGATGTGCATTCATTTTTCCTGAATTAGCCAATCGAAAAATGAAAAAAAAAATGTCCAAAATTTCAGAAAAATTCATTTTTAGAGTTAGCGCGCACTAACAGGAGTTAGCGCTGTTAGAGCGCACTATCGGTGTTACATGTGCCGTCCGCGGCAGACCCATGGTGCGGCCCTCTCACCTTCTTACACAGATTCCAGCTCCTGGTTCCTCCTCATTAGCGGTGGTGGACCACCAGCTCCAACCTCAGGAGGCCCCCCCAAGCTGGCCAAAAGTTCTTTTTGGGCCGAACGAGCCGTCCGGCGCGAACGAGCCGGGAATCACGTGACGCCGCGTCACTCGACGTGCCACCGACGTCACATGCTTCTCGCCAAGGATTGCAGAAATGACGTCCTCACTCCTCGCTCGATCACCAGGGAGTTGTGGTAAGTCTGTGGGGGGGATTAAGGAGGGTGAGGGGGTTTAAATTTTTTTTTTGCACATATGTACATATACCCAACTCATTGGATTTTTTTTTATGTCCATATTGGCCGCAAGTGGGACCCCCTTTCGGACATAAAAAATATGAACATAAAATTTTGCTCTGCACATCCCTACTAATCAGTAAAAATTCATTTATTTGTTTTTTACTTTTGCTGTCTGATCCTAGTTTTCTTATCAGTTGGTCACAGGCTTCTTTTTCCATCTTCCATTTATTGGTCTTTTGCCAATTCCATTTACAGAGTCTCTTTTTTTCTATTTTTTCTCTCTCCACATTTCTCCTTTCTTTCTACCCTCAAACACACATTCAGTTTCTCATTCTCACACATTGTCTCTAACTCTTTCTTACACATACACAAACATACACACACAGGCTCTTACTCTCACACACTGTCTCTCTCTCACACATACACACACAGGCTCTCACTCGCACATGTTGTCTCTCCATTATATACATACTGGCCATCTCTTTTACATGCTGACTCACTCTCTCAAACATACATACAGACTCTCCGACACTCACATGCTGCCTCACACAAATACACAGGCTCTCACTCTCACATGCTGTTTCTCACACACATACAGAGGCTTTCACATGCTGTCTTTCCAAACATACAGGCTTCCACTCACACCGAGTCTCTCAACTCATTCTTTCTCACACACACACACACACACACACACACACACACACAAACTTACATGATTTCTCAACTCACTCTCTTACACACACACACACACACACACACACACATTCTACCGGGCCTCAGCCTACATCTCTTTTAATAATATATAATAATAATAATAATATAATCTTCTTTCTAAACTGAATCTAACCCACTACCTTTATGCGGACGATGTCCAAATCCTCATTCCAATCACCAAATCATTGCAAGAAACCCTTCAATTTTGGAATTCATGCTTCTCATCCATATCTAACCTCCTGGCGGATCTCTGCCTAATTCTCAATGCCAACAAAACTGAATTTCTTCTTATCATCCAAGATGGCAACTACCAGCTCTCTAACACTCATCCAGTGACACCTCCTTCTCTTTCTCCTCTGGAGTTATTATGGATAACCAACTGAATTACAAAAGCTTCATCAGTAACACTGTGAAAGAATGCTTCTTTAAACTCCAAGTATTAAAAAGACTTAGACCCTTACTTCACCCCCATGATTTTAGATCAGTGTTGCAAGCAATCATATTCTCTAAAATTGATTACTGCAATGCTCTTTTACTTGGTCTCCCAGCTATTTCCCTAAAACCTCTCCAAATGCTACAAAATGCCACTGCGAGGATTCTAACGAAAGCAAAAAAAAGGGACCACATTACTCCAATTTTAAAGAACCTCCATTGGCTCCCCATAAAATATAGAATCTTATACAAAACCCTCTCAATTATCCACAAATCTATCTACAAAACCTCACACCTCAATCTCAGGATCCCTTTGTAACTTCATTCTGCCTCCCGTCTGTTGAGAGCTGCTCAAAAAGGATCGTTAAAAATCCCTCCAATCAAAATATCTTCAAACAAAAGAGCCTTCTCCACAGCCGGCCCTAACCAATGGAACTCTCTCCCATCAGACCTTAGGCTTGAACAATGCCCTCTTACCTTTAAAAAAAGATTCAAGACCTGGCTCTTCATCCAAGCCTACGCCTGATCTGGACTCTACCAATCATGCTCCCTCCATGGCCAACTCAAATGTTCGCCCAACTGCTTAATAATCATAGAAACTCTTTTGATCGACAGCTTGTTACATGATTGATCCCAATCGCTAATATGTTAAATTTCATTTTATAATGATGTTTTTCTTAATGTCATAGGTTATTTAATCTAAGTTAATACTTTATCCCAGTTCCTCGTTCCTCCTTGTTCTCTGTAAGACAAACATATTAAGTCTGTTCTATGTTATATGTAAACCGAAGTGATTAGTAACATTGTTACCAGAACCTCGGTATATAAAAACGTTAAATAAATCTCGCCTTTGGGCCTCCTCTTCGTGGGTCGCCACAGGGTGGGCTCCTTGGCGGCCCTGATCTTCTCAGGCTGCATGAGGTGGGATCTACAGTGCCCCTGCTAGCGGGCCTCCTCTTCTCAGGCCACCACAAGGTAGGATCTGCAGTGGCCCTGCCACAAACACTGCTACTCTTCTACACATGGGTTGATGTTCCTCCTCCTTCCTGCCCTCACAGCTCAGTAACATTTTTCTTCCACAGCCACACAGGCAGAAAGGAGAAGGAGCACCTGGAGGTTTAGAAGTGACTTGTTTTCTTAAGGCCATGATGGGATGAGCTCTACCACAGCCTCTCCAATCTTCCTGCTGTGCATGGGTGCAAGAAAAGTTGTGCGTGGCCATGCACACGTGCAGCTTAGAGGGAACAGAAGCCAGCACACAGCATAGGATCAGCACGTTTTCTTCCTCAGCCAGTGGGATGAGGGGCCTACTTATGTCAGCCATCAGCGCCCTCCTATGGCCCTGCGCCCAGGGTAATGACCCCCCCCCGCCCCCCCCCCCTCGGTACACCACTGCCCAGCTGTCTCAGATGTATTCAAATTGACAGGATTTTTAAATCCTGCAGGTTGTCAGGATAAATTTGCACTTAGATGGACAAACTGCTTTGAATTTTGACCCCTAAGTAATACTGAAATAGGCTGGTTGAAAAAACACTTCACCTTGATTGTTCATCCTCCTTCATTGTCCTTTCCCACCATGGCTCTGCTCTGTCTTGCTTGAAGAGAAAAAATACAGCTTTCCTTTCCCGTAGATTATAATGTGTCTGAAAGTGAAATAATTGAACAATTTCAGGCATTTTAGGAGGTAGCATCTGCATAATTTAGAATCAAACCGAACAAAAAATGGACTCATTCATTGCTTTTTATCCATTTGTTTCAAATGAATTCACATCCCTTGCATAGGCTGAAAATATGGCATATATGGCTGAGCAGGGAAGTTTCAATTAGATCTAAGGATTTAATTCACCTAAACAAAATATGTCCTCTAGAATTTCAAGTGCACAAGATGTTTCTAAAGAGCTGGTCTCACTTTTCCAGGCTTGAATATTGGCATTTACTTCTTAAAACATGCTTTTGGCTTCCCTAACGCTTACAATATCTACTGCAGCATTCACACCATCTCTTTTTTCTTGATCTAAGTAAACATCTTACAGTTTGTAACTTTTCTCTGTTGCTGTCAATCGCACTCAGATATTAACACATCATACAGGCACACTAGAACTTATAAACTTCCATTCTTAACCCTGAATAGAAACCAGTTATGACATATCCAGTTATCCACTTCTCATCTGTGCATACAAATGACAAACTGTAAATTCATAGGGTTATATATAGATAATACTGTTGGATCACACTTCAAAGGGCTTATCTTAACTTGGGCAGTTAGCTGGTTTAAACACTGTTTTTCAAAATTGATGAGCTATATTTACTTCGTTAAATTCACAAAAACAGGCAAATTTAGGCCTGGATTCACTATTCTCTGCAAGAATAGTGAATCCCGGTGCTAACGGGGGCAGGGGGCGGGCCTGCGAAAGCCGGCAGCGATCACACCTCCGTGGTGCTATTGCTATTGCTGCCGGCTTTTGCACCCAATAGCGCCATCATAAAAGGTGGTGCTTTTGGGCACGCTACTGGAAGCGAAAAGGGTTCCTACCTTTTCGCAGCCAGCGATCTTTCTGCTGCGTCTGCCCCAACGATGCCCCGACTCCTCCTCTTCCAGGGCCAACTCCGCCCCGAGCTAGCTATCCCACATGAAAAGGGACTTTTTGCATGCAAAAAGTCCCTTTTTGTGTGGTATACGCTATGAAAATGAACCCCTTAGCCAGTCAAAAAAGACATGTCTCTATGGTATTTCCCAAGAAATTCTTCAGACTAACCCCTAGAATCATCAAGCTGCAGTAAATATAGCAGAAACATGATACAATAGCATCCTGTGATACAAAGATGGGCATGGTTAGGGAAATTAATGAAATACCATCCACATATGTAACTATCATGTTGTATGCCTTACTTATGCATTGTGCATCATTTTACACATTGTGCGTCATTTTATGTATGGCGCTTTATTTTTTTTGTTTATATATATATCACTTCCTGCAACTGCCTCTTTAAGGGTGTATCAAGAATTGGAGAGAGAGGAGAGCTTGTTGGAGTTTAGTTGGTGGTTAGTTGGAGTTTTGGAGGAGAGTTCTATTGAGTATCTGTGTGAGTTGTCCTGTGTATTGTTTCTAATTTGTTTACCTTTATCTTTATCTATTGTGTTTGTCTGTGTGTGAAAGAAGAGTGTTGGTTTTTGTGTATTTGTCTTGTTTGTCTGTCTCTCCCTTTGTGTGGAGGAGTAATGGTAAGGACTGGAGTGGTGGAGTGGTTAGGAGTGGTGTAGTGACATGTGGAGGAGTGGTGAGGAGCAGGAGAGGATTGAGCAAGGAAGGCATGAGGAGAGAGGAGATAGAGATGTTAGGAGAGGAGGAAGAGGAGGAAGAGGAGGAGGGAGGAGAGGAAGGAAGAGGAGAGCAGGAGTTGTAGGAGAAGGAGTAAAGACAGTAGGAGTAGAGATAGGGAAGAGGGAAGGGATAGGAGAAGCTGGGAGGGGGAAGGGTCTAGGCAGGTGAGTGTGGAGGAAAGAGGACATGAGGGGCAAACTAGACAGAGAGGACAGAGGTGGGGAAACTTGTCAGGGTAGGTGTAGGAGGGGGAAGAGGAAGGGCAGGGAGCAGGGTGTGGGAGCAAGAGTAAGGAGAGTGACACCACCCCTCCAGACATGGAACTGGCAACCCAATTCTCAGGCAGCCAGGCAACAGCTTGTCCACATCTATGGGTCTACAAATATGGAGGATAACGAGCAGCTCATCACCAGGGACCTGGAGAATTACAACATGCTTTTCATCAACTGGGCTGTGAAGACTTCCAGTAAGTATTGGCAAGGGCCAAATATGGTGGACTATCGCATAGGTTATATCCTGTCACAGCTGCTTCAAGAGGATCAGAGAGCAGGTGACCCACTGCTACACAGATGTCAAGGTGCAGTTAAAGGATAAGATGGCCATCAGAAACATCAGACAGGAGGAGGAACCTCTTGACCAATCGTACTGATGCTGATGGAGGATTGGCTCATTCAATGGCTGGGACAGGAAGACTATGAGGGTGTGGCTAGGGCCCTGGACATGATGCGAACTGGGACTGGTAAGTCAAGTCACCTGTAAATTTAAAGTCTATTACAGATGTCCACAATTTTTGCATAGGATGCTTACATTGAATTATGCAAAGTGAACATCTTATGCAAAACTGTACATGTGAACTTCTTAGCATTCATACTTATATTTTCTTCTTTGTTTACACAGCTGCCCCCAGTCCCAGCCATTAAGCTCCAGGTCCCAGCAGTGCAGCCCCAGGTCTCAGCATCTCATTTCTCATGGTTGTTGAGACACAATGGAGAAAGGGAGAGGAGGAAAAAGAGCAGCAGCAGCAGCTACTTCAAACCTTTAGGTTGTCCATACCACTTGACAACAGCCTCAAACTCTCAAGCCTAATGGAGGGATCTGCCCTGCCATGAGAAGAACATATGCAGTCATCAGCTGCCTCCAGCACCCTAAGTGTCCTGTGGGATTAAAAACAAGACACCCAACCAGCTCAGCCCATCAGTCCAGCAATGCCAGCATTGCAACAGCATACACCACCTCCGCAGCCTGTAATTCCACAACCAACAGCACTAAGCCTCTGTCAGAGCAGCGCTGAAAGTGCGAGGAGCAGGGTGTAAGGTCCCTGGGTCCTGGCGATGAAATAAAAGGTATCGGTGGAGATGAGGAGGGACAGGGGGACGGGGATGGGGATGAGGATGGAGTGTAGGAGCCACAATTTTAACTAGTATTTGGGTGGGAAGGAGGAGACATGCTGAGCTCCTTTTAAAGGAAACATCAGGACGGGGGACCGGCTTACAAAACAGGGCAAATCTCTATGGTTTGAAAAGGTTTAGGGGCAGGGGAGTTAGGACACAATTATGAAATGACTTATGCTTTGGGGGAGGGAGGGAGGGGATGGGGCAACATATTTTTTCTTTAATAGATGACAGCGCTACTTAGCTAGATATATTTTCAAAATATCTGGTTAAGTAGCACCTTATCCAGTCACACAAGGCCGTATAACTTTAGACCTGCTCTGAAGCAGGTTTAAAGTTATCCAGCTAAACTAGCTGGCTATTCCCTTGACTAGGTTAGCCAGATAACTCAGCCCCTTCCTTGGAATGTCCCTGTAACACCCCTTTTTTATCCAGCTAAATTATAGCCAGGTAACTATCTGGCAGGAATTTAGCCGGATAAGGGCTAAATATTAGAGATGTGCTTTGGGTTAGAATATCATGTCGGGCTTCATTTCGGGGGCCCCCCCCATGAAAATTTCATTTTTCCCGCAGTTCGGGTTAGTGCGCACTAACTCCAGATAGTGCACACTAACATGGCAGAGTTAGCACGCGCTAATGGGGAGTTAGCGCACGCTAACCCAAAAATGAATATTTTTCTGAAATTTTGGAAAAAATTAAATCATTTTTCGGTTCTCCCAAACTATTCCGAATTAGGCAATTTCATTGAAATTGCCTAATTTGGGAAAAATGATTGCACATCCCTACTAAATATAGCTAGATATGCCATTCAGATAGATAAGTATTACATTATCTGTCTATATGGCTTTTGAATATGGACTTCATGTAATTAGACAGTTATGTCAAAACACATGTGAAAGGCCCAGCAGTTGGGAAAAAATGACACTGCTGGCCACAATTGCCTGGCAAAGAAACTATATTCTTTTTGTCTGCCACAGGAGAGGAAAATCTGATGATCAGAACATATGCCTGGTCAGACATAGGTAGTAGTTTAACCAGTAAGGATGATTTTATTCTGAGATACTAATATTCCTCCTGGGGTTGAAAGTTCAATAGGACCTGTAGGCGAGTAGTGCAGAATTAAATCATTATGCCAGATCTCTACAATGGGGTGGTTCTGTTTTGAAGCTGGGATTGATATTGTCTGTAATTGTATGAGTTGTAGCAGTACCCTAAATGCAAAATGGAATTGATGAGGCAAAGCATATGATAAGTTGTATAATGGCTCTCAGCCTTACATAAGTATCCATTCTTACAGAAAGAGTGTTTGAGAAAAGAAAGTCATGTTTACATTACTTGTCTGTAAGCATGGTGGCATGGTGTTGACTTCGACTGGACACTAATGCCACCTGCTGATATACACTGGCAACAGATCTTGATTGAAAGTCAGGGGAGGATAGAGGGTCAAGAGAAGGGGGAGTGGAAAACATCCCTCATTTAACTTTGAACATTTATTAGGCACTGCCCTTCTGAAGTGTTGCTGGCCTATGGGTGCATAGAACAATACACATGCTGCCCCTGGCCAGGGTAGTAACAGAATGCAAGGGTAAAAGCAACATTAGCCTACCTGTGTTGTTTATAAAGAGTCATGTGCTGAAGGGGCTAGAGCTAAAAGGCTAAGCTAAGAGTTGTGGGCCATGGGCATGAGCTTATACAACCTTGTGTTTCTAACAGCTACACAGAAATCAGATTGAGACCAGGTCCTTTACCGGCAGGATCCTGAGCTGCTGGCACAGCTGCACCAAGAACTGCAGCCAGCTGAGAGTAAGTGCTAATCTGTTTGACACTCCCTGTTGGAATCTCACAGACCATAGCTATATTAACTGCCAATAATGGAAACGACTGTGTAATAGCCTTAGGAAGCTTTCACTTTGAGGCCATTCACATCTGAGTGCATTGTACAGGAATAGTAATGCATTCCTTGTACTCTTCTAAAATAAGTTGTCAAGACTGCATTGGAAATGTCATGATAGGACAGAAAAAAAATTCCATTCATCCAAGTAATTACAGAAATCAGTGCAGCAGAAAGGAGTAAACAGTTATATGTCCACTTAGGCACAGTAAAATGCTACTCCAAAATGTATTCATTTCATTTGTGGTCCCCCAAAATGAATGGAGGGCACCCATGAAAATGACAAAAATGTATGTTTCCATTAATTTTCATTTCCCTTTCTGTTCAAAGAGTAAAGTAAAACTACAGCTGCAAGCTTAATATAAGATTTGCTATACTGGGTCAGACTAAAGGTCCATCAAGCCTAGTATCCTTTTCCAACAGTGACCAATACAGGTCAACAACTATCTGCCAGGATCCTAAATGGGATTCCATGCTTCTTAAGGCAGGGATAAGCCGTGGATTTCTGCAACTCCACCTTAATAATGGTTTATGGACTTTTCCTTCAGGAACATCTGCAAACCTTTCTTAAACACAGCTATATTAACAGCTTTCATCACAACCACCTTATTAGAAAGAAAAATATTATCTTTCACCAAACTGTCTTGAAGAGAGCTAGTGAGATAAGCTTTGGTGGATTTCATTAATCTGTTAGTCAGTTTCAACTTTAAACTGAAATTAAATGTGATTCAATAATTAAAGACAAAAGTTTAGATGACATAATTGTACCCAAACCTTCTATGGCTTCCCATATAGATTCCAATGTGAACTCTGCTAATCTTACAATCCTAAAGCTGCCCAGAAGGTCAGAATCAGCTAGAGAGACCAGCTATTCCAGTTGAGTTGTTCTAGAAACCAGGTTCTTCTTGCTGTAGGAGTATTCATCTCATCCAAAATGGGGGTTTGTTTCAGCAGCAGAGCCTCTAGCCACATCCCCTGCCTCCAGAACAGTTGCACCAACATCAGTAGTAAGCAACTCACCGAGCTGCGGGAGCTGCCGTGCTAAGAGTGGCAAATGACCCAGGGGAAGATGGAGGCAATTTTTCCACTCCAATACTTCTCAATGTGGATATTGATGGCAAAAATGTTCCCCGGATAACATGGATGTTGATCGGTCCTCTTGGGGAAGAAATGCAGATGCTGCAGGGCAAGGGCGAAACTGAAGTTTTCTTTGACATCCTGTAATCATTTAGAAGGCAACATAGAAAATCTGCAGAGTAATGACCATCTTGCCAAGTAATGACCATCTTGGATCCTCTGGGCTTTAAGTGTCTATTGTACCTCTTAGTTATCAATTACAAAGTGCTCTCTAGGACTACATTTATTTATTTATTTATTTATTTAAAAACTTTTCTATACCGTCGTTTAGTAGTATACCATCACAACGGTTTACAGATAGGCACATAAATAAGTCTGGTTAGGATTATAAAGTAGGTGCCAATAAAGTTTCGGTTACATGATTCATATAATATACGCTATTTGGATTGTGGATTGAAAGTTCCATTTATATGAATAATACGATATCCATATGAGAATACTGTACTCTTAAATTAATCTTTAGGTATGAGAAAAAATAATAAAGGAGGGATAACTGCTATTTGTTGACTTTTAACAGTGTGCCGGAGTTCTGCTTCTTGTCCGCTAGTATTCCTTACTCTCCACTCTCATTGTGAAAAGCTTTTTTGAAGAGCCACGTTTTTAAGCTTTTTTTAAAAGAGTTTTAGATCTTTCATTAGTCTTATTTCGAGTGGTAGTGTGTTCCATAATATTGGACCGGCTAGGGATAGTGCTCTCTCTCTTACTTGCGTCAGTTTTGCTGTCTTTACAGAGGGAATGGTTAGTAGAGCTTTGTTGGCTGATCTTAGATTTCTCTGGGGGACATGTAGTCGTAGTGCAGTGTTTAGCCAGTCAGTATTTTCCTCATAGATCAGTTTGTGTATTGTGCATAGTGTTTTAAATTGGACTCTTTGTTCAATTGGCAGCCAGTGTAATTCAGCGAGTGTTCTTTATGTGATCTCTTCTGCTTTTTCCCATTAGAATTCTGGCTGCAGAGTTCTGTAAGATTTGTAGGGGTCTTAGTGTTGTATATGGTAATCCAAGGAAGAGTGTGTTACAATAGTCTGTGCTCGCGAATATAAGTGCTTGAAGAACAGTTCTAAAGTTCGCTTGTGTTAATAGGGGTTTTAGCCTTCTAAGCACCATAAGTTTGGCATAACCTTCCCTAACTTTCACTGATATGTGTTGCTTAAGATTGAGTTCATTGTCAATTATTACACCTAGGTTTCTGGCTTTTCCGTTTAGTTCCACTATCTGGTCCTTTTTAAGTTTGATGGGATTCTGTATTAATTCAGTGGCTTTTCTTTCAAGGTATATGAATTCTGTCTTTTCAATATTAATTACCAGTTCCATTTGGCTTAATAGTTGTTTTATTATATCTAGGTACAACATTGCTAAGTTTAGTGTTTTTTCAATTGTTTCCTCTATTCCTACATTCAGTAGGTGGGTTATTCCCATTCTATACAACTAGTCTTTGTACTTTTTGAAAGTGTTTTTTGGGCAGCTGGTATTTTATCTGTTCAACCAGTGCTGTCATTAACTTAG
Organism: Rhinatrema bivittatum; assembly: GCF_901001135.1. Classification (NCBI taxonomy): domain Eukaryota; kingdom Metazoa; phylum Chordata; class Amphibia; order Gymnophiona; family Rhinatrematidae; genus Rhinatrema; species Rhinatrema bivittatum. The sequence goes on from NC_042615.1 coordinate 170,539,063, forward strand.
TCTGAACGTAGCCAGCTCAAGACCAATCAAGGACAAGCATTTGATAAAATGAGAAAAATTGAAAAAAATTGAAAGGAGCAGCTACAAAAGAAGCACAGTCCAGATGAATTCCACACATAAAGAAAGGTGGAAAGAAGGCAAAATGATTACCAGCATGGTTAAAAGGGGAGGTGAAAGAAGCTATTTTAGCCAAAAGATCTTCATTCAAAAATTGGAAGAAGGATCCAACAGAAGAAAATAGGATAATGCATAAATGTTGACAAGTTAAATGTAAGACATTGAAAAGACAGGCTAAGAGAGAATTTGAAAAGAAGTTGGCCATAGAGGCAAAAACTCACAGTAAAAACCTTTTTAAATATAACCGAAGCAGAAAGCCTGTGAGGGAGTCAGTTGGACCGTTAGATGATCGAAGGGTTAAAGGGGCACTTAGAGAAGATAAGGCTATTGCGGAAAGATAAAATGATTTCTTTGCTTCAGTGTTTACTGAAGAGGATGTTGGGGAGGTACCTGTACTGGAGAAGGTTTTCATGGGTAATGATTCAGATGGACTGAACGAAATCACGGTGAACTTAGAAGATGAGGTAGACCTGATTGACAAACTGAAGAGTAGTAAATCACCTGGATGGGATGGTATACACCCCAGAGTTCTGAAGGAATAAAAAATGAAATTTCAGACCTATTAGTAAAATTTTGTAACCTATCATTAAAATCATCCATTGTACCTGAAGACTGGAGGATAGCTAATGTAACCCCAATATTTAAAAAGGGCTCCAGGAGCGATCCGGGAAACTACAGACTGGTTAGCCTGACTTCAGTGCCAGGAAAAATAGTGGAAAGTGTTCTAAACAAAATCACAGAACATATAGAAAGACATGGTTTAATAAAACAAAGTCAGCATGACTTTACCCAAGGCAAGTCTTGCCTCACAAATCTGCTTCACTTTTTTGAAAGAGTTAATAAACATGTGGCTAAAGGTGAACCGGTAGATGTAGTATACTTGGATTTTCAGAAGGCGTTTGACAAAGTTCCTCATGAGAGGCTTCTAGGAAAAGTAAAATGTCATGAGATAGGTGGCGATGTCCTTTCATGGATTACAAACTGGCTAAAAGACAGGAACCAGAGAGTAGGATTAAATGGACAATTTTCTCAGTGGAAGGGAGTGGCTAGTGGAATGCCTCAGGGATCTGTATTGGGACCCTTACTTTTCAATATATTTATAAATGATCTGGAAAGAAATACGACGAGTGAGATAATCAAATTTGCAGATGATACAAAATTATTCAGAGTAGTTAAATCACTAGCAGATTGTGATAAATCGCAGGAAGACCTTGTGAGACTGGAAAATTGGGCATCAAAATGGCAGATGAAATTTAATGTGGATAAGTGCAAGGTGATGCATATAGGGAAAAATAACCCATGCCATAGTTACACAATGTTAGGTTCCATTTCAGGTGCTACTACCCAAGAAAGAGATCTAGGCGTCATAGTGGATAACACATTGAAATTGTCGGTTCAGTGTGCTGCGGCAGTCAAAAAAGCAAACAGAATATTGAGAATGATTAGAAAGGGAATGGTGAATAAAATGGAAAATGTCATAATGCCTCTGTATCGCTCCATGGTGAGACCGCACCTTGAATACTGTGTACAATTCTGGTCGCTGCATCTCAAAAAAGATATAATTGCGATGGAGAAGGTACAGAGAAGGGCTACCAAAATGATAAGGGGAATGGAACAGCTCCCCTATGAGGAAAGACTAAAGAGGTTAAGACTTTTCAGCTTAGAGAAGAGACGGCAGAAGGGGGATATGATAGAGGTGTTTAAAATCATGCGAGGTCTAAAATGGGTAGATGTGAATCAGTTATTTACGCTTTCGGATAATAGAAAGACTAGGGGGCACTCCATGAAGTTAGCATGTGGCACATTTTTATTTATTTATTTATTTATTTTGTATACCGACATTCGATCGAGATATCACATCGGTTTCCAGGTAACAGGTTGAATAGGGCGAGATCTGCCCTATTTTACATTTAACAAGATAACAATTGATTAAACTATTGAAGTAAAAAACATTGTAACATATGAATACAAATGAATGGGAATATAATTTGTAGCATCTATCCTATATACAATATATACAGTTTGAATTGGTTACGGTTACGATTAGTTCTGGTGGGAATAGGGGGGGGAAAGGAGGGGGTGGTTGTGAGGGGGGTGATATGCGGTAATCGGAGTAAGTTCTTTTTCATTCAACGCACAATTAAACTCTGGAATTTGTTGCCAGAGGATGTGGTTAGTACAGTTAGCATAGCTGTGTTTAAAAAAGGATTGGCTAAGTTGTTGGAGGAGATGTCCATTACCTGCTATTAATAAAGTTGACTTAGAAATTAGCCACTGCTATTACTAGCAACGGTAACATGGAATAGACTTAGTTTTTGGGTACTTGCCAGGTTCTTATGGCCTGGATTGGCCACTGTTGGAAACAGGATGCTGAGCTTGATGGACCCTTGGTCTGACCCAGTATGGCATTTTCTTATGTTCTTATGTTCTTATTATTTTTAACCAGCCTATCCTAACTGGCACTTACATAGATTGATACTGACTTTCTTTTTTCTTTTCCAGACTCTTTGAGTATGTGCAGACACCATTTTAAGGTCATTCTCTGTATAATTCTCTGTTTGAGTCTTTCTGAAGCACTGTCAGAGCCAAGGAAAAAGAGATTTTGAAAAGGGGAGAGATAATAATTTTGGCAAAGGGCTTCAATGACTCTCTCACTGTGTGAAAGAAAGAGAGACAGAGGTACTGAAATCATGTCTGTTCGCTGGGGTAATGACTGAAAGTGTTTCTCTGTTTCATTCTCTACATTGGAGTCTTGTACTCTGCAGATACTATTAGCTCCAGAGAATAGGGTTGTGCTGCCATAATATTTTCAAGTCATTTTTTTCATTTGTTTGTGTTTTAATATTTATTTAGGCTAGGTTTATTTTATGAACTGAAAAAAGAAATGAAACTGAATCACATGCCCCCCTTCTCAACCCAGCTCTCCCTCCACCCCCACTATGATTCCCAGAATCTCCCCAGGCCTCTCCAACCCCCCACCTCTCAAAAGGAATTACAGCTAAATAGAGATGTCAGAGTCCAGGCCTACATCTAGAATGAGCTGAGTCAAGCTGGAGCCTCAATGGGTCCCTCCAACATCCCATTCTATCCCAAATAAAGGGAGCAGGGATTTCCCTGGCCACACTTAAATCTTCCATTGAAGGCAATTATGAAGTTCAAATGGGTAGTGCTCCTGCCTCTGCCATGGCTATTTGAAAATGGCACCATGCCTTCAAACCAGTAGCAAAGTGGCATCACTTTGGCATCAGATTGGTGTCATTTTTTTACATGACCAAACAAAAATATGGCTCCTGCCCCTTTAATTTACCTAGAGAAAGGACCTCCATGGAAGGGATATATGGTGGCTGGTAAATCCCTGGTCCCTTAATCTGCAGTGGGAGAAGGGTTAGAGGGCTTCATGGAGGTCCTGGCTGGGCTAAGCATAGCACAGCTTGGTATACCCAGGTCCTGCCATATTTATTTAGCTGAAATTCTTTTTTAGTTTGGGGTGGGAGGTCTTAGTGGCCCAAAAAGGCCCCCAGAGGAGCAGAAGGGATAGCAGTAGATGACCGAGTCACCGAGTTTTGTTTTATTTGTTTGTTCTTAGTAAATAGTATGTGCTATTTGCCAAAACATGAAAATAAATAAATACATTTGAGTTTTTGTTAGGCTTGTTCATTTGTTTTAGTTAAACTGAACTGAAGTAAGAATAGCCCAGTTTGGTATGGATTACCCATTTATTAAAAAAAAAAAAAAACCTACCAGAGACAGATTGTAGTGACAGCATGCCCAGTCTTCTGTTTCTTCTCTCTTTCTCTCTCATACTTTGTGTGTGCAAAATAAATCAGTGCATATACAGTATATGTGTTTGTGTGTTTGTGTGACATTTTTACACATACTGTGAAAGTTACTGGGTGTATTATTATACTGTATTACATTACAGGTATAGGTAGCCAGCAGACCATGTATGTCATTGCCAAGCTTTCTAACTCTGCTTGCTAAGCAGTGCAGGCTGTTGATATAGCTGTGTTTGTGACAGTATTTCAATAGTACTTGTGAAGAGAGTCCAATACATTTATAAATTATATTGTTACTTCAAAAATCCCAATAGATACAATTTCCAATCCCATCGTAACACTGCGAGGAAAGATGGAGGGAATGCAAGAGGCAGTAGAATGTCAAGGGCAAAAAATTGGGTGTTCCTACAAAAACAGCCAAACCAAGCAGAGGCACAAGCAGTAGTAGCAGTGACAAAAAAGGGAGTCCTACCCCTAAGCTAAAAAGAAATTATTTAAGCAGGAAAAAATCAGGAGGAGCTCAAGCCATAAAAAGCTAAATTTGGAACGGCATTTGCTACTGCCACCTGATCTGATTTCTATTGCATTAGAGCAGGGGCAAAAGATAGAAAAGCCATTGAAGACAGGTGTGAGCAGTGCAGAGGCAAGGGCAACAGAAGTGCAGCACCCAAAACTAGCATCATACTTCTCACTGATTACTGTTTCTAAGGCAATCAAGGTGGTATTTTAAAATTAGTCTGATAAAGAATCATGTCCTGGATTACCTAAATCAGAGGATATTGAAAACAATTTAGGCCCCTAATCAGTAATTGGTGTCCATGTCCTTTTCCCCTCCTGGTCTGCCTTCAATTCCAGTGCCAGTAGTAGCACCCTGCAAGGTTCCAGAGAGGGAGAGGAGACCCTGGAAGACATGTGTCATGTGGTAGCATGTTAAAGTGAGGGATAATCCACATTTTGCTGAGTTTAAATACTGTTGTATGACCATTTGATAAAGGAAGGTAGTGAAGCATCTTACAAACACTGGTATGAAGCATCATATAGAAACTAAAAGCACCCACTAGTATTACTATCATGGGAAGGCACCAATACTAAACTGGAGCACTCTGGCTGCCACTCAAATCAGAAGCAGTAGCAGGAGAAGCAGCAACACCATTGAAAAGGGGAAGACTTTTCCCCATGGTGAACACATGGCCCCTTTCACCAGTTATGTGGCAGGCTAGAGACTACAGACATGCATCAGCAATGTCATAGAGCAGATGGATTGATGTTCTGTAGCACTGTCCCAGGGAAAGAGGCAAGCAGCAACAAAAATAATGACAAGGTGCATTCAGGAAATTATTGCAGATGGGGGAGAAGCTGGGCCACCAATTGCAAATTACCATCTAGGACCACATTCAGTAGATGGGTTATTCCCATCCTGTACAATCAGTGCCATAATTGCATTCAGGCACAGCAGGTCAAGGCAAAGGGTAGTAGCGTGCATTACACCAGTGACAACTGGACTAGCCAGAACTCTGTGCACACCTACTTCTCCCTGAAAGTAAATTGATGGAAGTTAGCCAAGGCAGGGGCAGGCAGAAGCTCTAGTGGGAATAACCAGCAGGGTATAGATAGGTAATACTGCACACCAAGGTGATGGATGTCAGTCATACCTCAGACAATATCCTAACAGCAAAAATAAAGATGCCAGATGGTGTTGTGCTTGGAGGTGGACCCTTGTCCTGGAGCCTTGGAGAACAGCTCCCTGGTAGGGACTAGGAAGCACCTGCCCCCAGGGGGCAGAACACAGGAGGAGACAGAGGCTAGGATGAGCTTCACCACTGGAAGCTCGTGGTCCCACCGGATGGAGCCCATAGGGACCCGGGCCGCTTGGACTTAGGTGGGCCTCACAGGGTCTCCCAGAGAGGTAGTAGAGAGGCGTACCCATGAGCAGCAAGGGAGCATGGTCAGACACTAGGCTGTATGTCTGGAGGAGCAAGGAAGGCCAGTACAGTATAGGCGATAACAAGGCAAGGGACAAAGTCAGAATCAGGAGATATGGTCAATGGCAGCCGGGGTCAGAATCCAAGGATCAGTGCGAGGAGTAGTCAATGAAGCAGGGGTCAGGTTCCAGAGGTCAGACGAGGTCACACGGCAGGCAGAGGTCAGGATCCAGGCAGTGAACAGAATGTCAAGGAGCAGGCTGAGGTCAGTACCAGAGAGACAGTCCAAGGGTACTACCTGGATAAACAAGTCAGACAGATGCTAGAACAGAAGGATGCTGGAACAGTAGGACACTAGAACAAGACTGGAACAAGACTGTGAATGCGGAGGCAAACTAGTACCCTTACAGTGCCGACCCGATTGCCAAGGCAAGGAAGTGCAGGCAGAGACTTCCTTACATCGTACTTTCAATCAGGGTACGCCACGGAGCTAGGACTCGCCCCTGGCCCTTCAAGAGGCTGGGCTGTACGCACGTGTGCGCATAGGGGTATGGCCAACACCACTGTGGACACCGAACTCCAGCGTGAGGCCTGATGCGCAGTGGAAGGCCTGGCGACCACTGCAGCGGGACGCCAAGGCCTGGAGGAGCTCGTGGCTGCAGCTGGGAAGGCCAACCCGTGACCTGCAGAGGAGCTAGCGAAGTAAGAAGGCCCGTGCATGGGCCGGGCAAGAACAGGGCGTGCAACAGTACCCCCCCCTTCTAGGCCTCCCTCTACGTGGCCGTGGCTTTGCAGAATAGGTCCTGTGGAAAGTCCTGAGGAGCTCTTTATCAAGAATGTGGTGGGATGATTCCCATGAGTTCTCCTCGGCCCCATAACCCTCCCAGGCTAAGAGGTATTCCCATCTGCCTCGACGATGACGGTCGTCGAGGATCTCTCTTACCTGAATCTGGTTCGGTAGAGATACGCGGAGGTGAAGGATCTCTTCGAGAGGGCCAGGAGACCAAAGGATTCAACAGAGTGACATGGAATGTGTTGCAGATGCCCATGGCACCAGGTAGCTGAAGTTGATAAGACACTGCTCTCACTCTTCGAAGCACTGGAAATGTGCTGATGTACTTGGGAGCCAGGCAATGATAAGGGAGTCTCAACCTTATGTGTCGGGTGCTTAACCACACCTTCTGACCAGGATGGAAGAGTGGAACAGGACATCTATGGGCATCAGAAGTGCACTTGGAGCACTCAGCAGCCTGGGTAAGGCATTCTTTGACTTGATTCCACACCTGGCGAATGGTGTGGGCCATGAATTGTACAGCTGCAGAAGGAGAAGTCAGAGGAACTGGAATTGGCAGTCGAGGTTGTCATCCAAATACCACGGAGAATGGAGATACATCGGTGGCAGCAGCAACAATGTGGGTATTATGCGACAGCTCAGCCCAGGGTAACAGATCAGACCAGTTGTCCTGCTGGTCATTCATGTAGGAACGAAGGAATGTTTACAAGGTCCGGTTGTTCCTTTCAGCTTGACCATTGGCCTGTGGGTGATAGGCCGATGTGAAATTCAAGGCAATGTTAAACTTTTTGCATAGAGAGCATGAGTACCTGGTGGCAAACTGTGATCTTTTGTCGGATATTATTTCCTTTTGGGAGTCCATGGAGATGGAAAATGTATTTCAGGAACAACTTGGCTAGTTCTGGGGCCGATGGGAGGCCTGGCAGGGGAATGAAGTGATCCATTTTTGAAAAACGGTTGATGATGACCCAGATTACGATATTGTTCTGGGACGGAGGCAGGTCTGTGATGAAGTCCATTGAGATGCTGGACAATGGCTCGGTAGATGCCATTGTCCAGGGAACAATGGCTCGGTAGATACCATTGTCCGGGAACGACCTCCTGCACTCGAATCGTGTTGCCATACGGCCGGCGCCATTTTGCCGAACGGCAAAATGGTGCTGGCGCTACCTTTGCCCTGTCATATGACAGGGCAAAGGTAGCGCCGGCGCCATTTTGGTTCCTATCCCCTGACGTCACGAGCGTAGGAGATCGTTCCCGGACCCCCGCTGGACTTTTGGCAAGTCTTGTGGGGGTCAGGAGGCCCCCACAAGCTGGCCAAAAGTCCCTGGGGGTCCAGCGGGGGTCCGGGAGCGATCTCCTACACTCGTGACGTCAGGGGATAGGAACCAAAATGGTGCCGGCGCTACCTTTGCCCTGTCATATGACAGGGCAAAGGTAGCGCCGGCGCCATTTTTCTATCAATGCACCAGTGGCCTGAGAGTGGAAGATCACAACGGGACCCCCCCACTGGACCCCAGGTAATTTAAGACATTTGGGGGGGGGTTCGGGAGGGGGGGGATTTATTTAAAGGGTCGGGGTGGGTTTTAGGGATGTTTTAGTGTGCCGGTTTTCCCGCCCTCCCCGATTTACGATTTACACGATATTTTAAAAAACAAAACCGCGACGATTTGATTCCCTCCCCCCCCAGCCGAAATCGATCGTTAAGACGATCGATCACACGATACACATCTCTAATCTCTGCTGATTCATTTTTTTTTTAATGGATATTATGCTTGCTACCAAAGATTTTGGAGATTTTGCAGCTATATATAAACTGTGGCCTCTGTGGTGAAGGCCCTTTCTCGCTGTCATGGCTGATGGTCGCAGGTGAAGTCATAGTTGTGTGTTATTCATTTCTGATAGCTTAACACAACGTCTACCTATTAAGTAACTGAATACAACAAATTAAGTACATTTTTTTTCTTTTCTTTTAGGATATCTCTATGCAACCAGTTCATTCTTATTAGTAAAGAATAACTTTTCAGATAAATATAATTATAAACTATGAATACTTTTTCTTTTCTTAACACTTCTTCTTTCATGTGTTTAAGCCTTAAGAACTGATTCTTTGTAGCTATGCTGTTGGGTTTTTTTGCAGGAACTTGTAATGTTCTGCGAATTGAGAAGATTCCAAACCCACTTTTGGTATCTTTCACAGTTTTTCCTTCTTTCTATTACTACTCCCCTTCTATTCTATTCCCACCTTTTCCTTCATTTTTTCCAATCTCTGTCTCTGTCTCTTTCCTTTTCTTTTTACTTTTCCTTGTATGTTACCCCTTTTTCTGTTGTCTTCCTTTCTTTCCCATTGCATTCTTTGTAATTGAAATGTTCATGTGTAGATACTTAGCTGAGAGTAGCAGATAGTGGGTGTGGCTTTGGTCAGAGTATTCTGCAGACAGATTCCAGATATAGAGGCTTTAGTGGCTAGCTATAGAGACACGGACTTGGGGTTCCATGTGCTGGCTTGAACTCTTGAAGCTAGGGAGTTGGTTCTCTTCTCCCTACTATGTGCACTTTACAAAACTAGCAAAAGATTCTGCCTCCCTTACATCAATAATCTTCCAAAATCAATGAGATCCCTTGGTGAGATGTCCTGGACGGCTTGATGAACTTATCATTCTAACTAAACAAATAAAACAATAAATAAAGGATCCTACTATAGGTGGAAATACTCATAATCAGATTCTATTTTCCATACTCAAACCTTCATTATTGCTTTCACAAAGGATTTGTTATACTTCTTTCTTTGTTGCTCTTCTTCACTGACTTTGACCTAGATCTACTTTTTCCCTTGATGTTGTTTGAAAAATTTTCTCTGCCTTGACACTATAATTAGGAAACATTTCTCTCTAGTGCAAACCACTATGATGCCAACATTTTTATTTGCACTACACTTTGGACCACATTTTTAAAGCATTGCTTGCACTAAAAAGCCCATATATGTGAGTATGTGGGCCACACATGAGTGACACATATTTTAAAAGCCTGAAGATATGTGCATATACATATACATGAGTAGCAAAAAAGAAGTGGAGATGTGTTGGGCCATGGGAATTCCGAGGCGGGGCCAACTGTTATGTGCCTTCTCCATGTATTAAAAACAGAGACCTCAGTGCGTGGCAGCTTCTTAGCTGCCAATCTTTACCGCTGCCCCTGATGAGGAGCACGTCTGCAGATCTCACATTTTAGGGCTTACATGACAGGATGAGGGGCCAGTTCAACTAGGGAGCACAGAGAGTGAAGACCCAGAGGGGTCGGATAAACTCAAAATTGACTGGGCAAACTGGTGGACTAATTTGAAAAACTGGGAATGTTCTTCACATGAGCATGTTTTAAAATCCACTTTCAAGTTTCAATTTTCACAGGCTCCCTATGCCCTTTTTTCAGCCTGCTCTGCAGCCTTCCCTCTACCAGGGCTCCTCAGTGAGTCTTACCTCTAGCCTAGCCAAGCTCTTTCTTTCTGCTCACACCACACCCAAGTTCCAGACCCATTTAACCCTGCCTTGTCACAACTTCAGGGCCTCTTCATGGAGTCACCCCTGGCTCTCTGATCTGGATACTTTTAACTTGCCTCATGCCTTGTGGCCTTATACCTTGCACCTTGTCTTGCAAACTATATAGGCCTTTCCTTGCTTGTGGCCTTCAGCCCTTCTCTTATCTTGTACCTTGCTCTGTGCCCTATTCAGGCATACTTTTACTTGTGGCCTCCAGGCTTCTGTTATCTTTTACCTTACTCTGGCGTATACTCAGGCCTTACCTTGTCTTGTGGCCTTCAGACCTTCTTTTACCTTGCACCTTGCTCTGTGGCCTACTCAGACCCCTCCTCACCTAGTAGCCTCTATGTCTTATGCATAGTGGCCAACGGGCCTTTCTTACTGCTGCATTTGGGCCTCAGTGTTCACTGTTCTGTGTTATCCTTGTCTATTCCTTATCCAGTCCTGTCCTTGTCTGGTCTTGTCATGCCCTATTCTGTCCAGTCTTTTGTATACATTCCCTGCTATGCCTTTGAATGTCTTTCCCCAGTTTATATCTAGTCCCAATTCTCGCTCTGCATCCAGCCCAGTCTGTGAGTTTATCCTGCCCTAGCCCTCTAATCAAGTATTATAGTATCCGGTCCTTGGGTCTCACAGCACAGCACAATTTTATCTTTATGCCAGGCTGAGCACTTCTTCAATGAAAGGAATCCTAGAGCTAAATTAAATTATATTTTTTTAGCATTTTAACAAATATACACAGCAACAGCATGTCACAGAATCAGGACACGATATATCAAGATACAGTGAAAATGGAAAAATAAAATCTCATAAAAAATATTCAACCAATACCCATAGTATTCTGAAATAAGGGAGAATCAAAACTATAAAAGAGTGATATATAACACATCAAGGAAAAAAAATACAAAGCAATAGAAGGGAGGTAGATTATCAATTATTCACTACCGCTACTATTTAGGTAACCTCACCAAGAGATTGATAAGAATCCAAAAAGGAAGATAAATGAGATGGTTCAAAGAAAACATAATGTGTATTATTAATATTCATTACACATTTACAAAGAAATTGAATTATAATCTGGGCGCCTGGCTGTCTAGCTCGAGGATAAAGAGCCAGGAATTTCTTCCGATGTTGCTGAGTCACTCTTGATATATCTGGGTAGATCCAGATCTTCTGACCAAGATATAGGATATCACGATTATGTAGAAAAAGTCTAAGAACAGAATCTTGATCTGAAGAAAATACAAAGTTGACCAAGAGAGTTCCCTGACTTTTGATCTGGTTTTCAGCTGATGATTCCAATAATTTAGTTAAATTAACAGATCTAGAAGAAACACATTTTTTTCTCTCAGCTGGCAAAAAATAAATCCTTGAAATAGGTGGAATTGCTTCTGATGAGAATGTAGAACATCTTGCAAATAATTCTTAAATTGTTCTCTTAGAGAGAGCAACTTAACCTTAGGAAAATTCAGGTTTAGATATCTGGAAGAATTTTCTAAATTTTCCAATCTTTTAGAAGTAGAGAGCTCTTCTTGAATTAAACCACTCTGGATGGATTCATTAAGTTCATCTATCTTTGATGAATGAGCTGTAAAAATGGATCTAATGAATGAGCATGGCTCTGAGTATCCTTCATAACTGAAGTTAATGAAATAATACAGTGCTCCAGCGACAGGAGTGCATTCAAGACTGAGTCCAGAGTTATTACAGCAGGTTTGACCAGAAGAATTTGAGAAAAAGAACCTACCGAGGAATTTCAAGGAAGTTCTCTATCAATAGCATGGGAGGGTTCCAAACAATGTGACCTGGAAGGAGTAGAAGCCAAGGCAGGGTAGCCATGATGTTCTGCAACCAAACTCATCTTAGCTGATATTTCTTCCAGTGCTGATGGTCACAAAACAACATCACTGGAGTCACACAACTCAGCACTAGCTGCTAGAACTGCTGCAGCAGCAGCCACTTCTGCAAACACTGTTGTCCAGGTAGCACACCCGGTCTCTCAACACCGAGATGTGTGGAGGGAGAAGGAATAGCCGGTGCTCCAGGGCTTAACGATGTTTCATCCAGAGGTGCCGGCCCACACTCAGTGTTGGTACTTGCAGCAGACCCGACAACTGGAGCTGATGAATTCAAAGCAGTGCAGAAGCCCTCAATACTCTTCAGGATCAGGGTAGGCTGAGAAGGGGGCCGAGGAAACCTTTTTCACCCACCCTTTCTTCTTTGTATGCAACATTTTAACAAAGAAAGGAGATATGGAGCTTCCAACACGGCGCCTTCCCCTCACGACACCATCTTGATTCTCCACATCCTAGAGCTAAATTAAACTCATTCACTCAACACACACTTTCTCTCTTTGGGGCGGATTTTAAGAGCCCTGCTCGCGTAAATCCACCCGGATTTACGTGAGCAGGGCCCTGCGCGCCGGTGCGCCTATTTTACATAGGCCTACCGACGCGCGTAAGTCCCGGGGTTTTCCGAGGGGGGCGTGTCGGGGGCGGGCCCGATCCGCGCGGTGTTTTCGGGGCGGGACGTAGTGTTTCGGGGGCGGGTCCGGGGCGTGGCCGCGCCCTCCGGACCCGCCCCCAGGTCGCGTCCCGGTGCGCTAGCGGCCCGCTGGCGCGCGGGGATTTACGTCTCCCTCTGGGAGGCGTAAATCCCCCGACAAAGGTAAGGGGGGGGTTTAGACAGGGCCGGGGGGGGGGGGTTAGGTAGGGGAAGGGAGGGGAAGGGGAGGGGAGGGCAAAAGAAAGTTCCCTCCGAGGCCGCTCCGATTTCAGAGCAGCCTCGGAGGGAACGGAGGTAGGCTGCGTGGCTCAGCGCGCGCCGGCTATACGGAATCGGTAGCCTTGCGCGCGCCGATCCAGGATTTTAGCGGCTATGCGCGTATCTACTAAAATCCAGCGTACTTTTGTTGGCGCCTGATGCGCCAACAAAAGTACGCCAAATCGCGCTTTTGAAAATCTACCCCTTTGTGTTTCCACTGTTCTTCCTTTCTCAAGTGGTTTTTGTTTTTTTTTACTTTTTCTGGGCCTTTGAGCAAAGTTCAGGAACAACACTCCTTCTCAGTAGAAATTCCAGCATTGTTCTGACTAAATTCTAAAACTGCAGCACCAGTGTCATTGGGTAACCTCTGTCACATGATAGGGGCAAGGGGCAACCAGTACCTTTTTGAACTCCCACTCCTGGGTAGGGATGTGAATCGTTTTTTGACGATTTAAAAAAATCGTCAGATATTTTTTAAATCGTCAAAAATTGTTAGAGTCACGATACAATAGAAATTCCCCTGATTTATCGTGAAAAATCGTAAATCGGGGGGGGGGGGGGGGAGGGGGGGAGTGCGGGAAAACTGGCACACCAAAACAACCCCTAAACCCACCCCGACCCTTTAAATCAAATCCCCCACCCTCCCGAACCCCCCAAAATGTTTTAAATTACCTGGTGGTCCAGTGGGGGGGGGGGGGGGGGGTCCCGGCGCGATCTCCTGCTCTTGGGCCATCGGCGCCATTTTGTCTGCCACTAATATAAATGGCGCCAATGGCCCGAAAAAAAAAAACCCACCAGAACCTTTAAAATGACCCCCTTAGCCTCCCCCACCCTCCCGATCCCCGCAAAACCTTTTAAAATTACCTGGTGGTCCAGCGGGGGTCCGGGAGCGATCTCCTACACTCAGGCCGTATTGCCAGTATTCAAAATGGCGCCGGCACTACCGTTGCCCTGTCACATGGTAAGGGCAAAGGGCCATCAGCGCCATTTTTATTAACACAGCCAATGGCCTGAGAGCGGGAGATCACTCCCCGCGCTCCCGTTGGCCCACCAGGTCATTTTAAAACCTTTTTTGGGGGTTCGGGAGGGTAGGGGAGGGTTTTTTTATTATCGGATCGGGCACAGCCGATAATCAAAACTCAAATCGGGCTGGGCAATAAAAATTTTAAGATTTGGATCGGAACCGGAACCGATCAGATTCCGGTTCCGATTCACATCTCTACTCCTGGGCCTCCACTAGACTACCAGGTATGTTTAGGTGAGTCTGGGGAGGAGGGGAACTTGGGAGAGTGGGCTAGGATGGACAGGTTGAATTGATTAATAAAGGGAAATGGTTGGGGGCACCATTTGAGAAAAATAAACAAACAAAAAAAAAAAACCCACATGAAATTTTAAGGTTTTTCATTTGTTTTGTTTTTTTTAACCCAAGAAATGCAACAGAATAGAAAATATCATCATTATTTCCTATTTCATTGCAAACAAAACCCCACCCCTACAATATATACTGATCTGGGATAGGATTTGCTCATTAAGACTACTTCATGCATCCTCCAGAGATTTTCTATGGCTTCTCGCTGCCCTGGATTGTAAAATACATTTCCTGTCTTCCGGCATCTAGATAGTTCAATTAGGGTTGAATTTTTATTCCTCTGCGTGCCTAAAAAGCGTGTGTTATGGGAGTGGCCGGGCTTTGCGTGCGCTGCACCAAAATGCCAGGCCCAGATGAAGGGGCAGTCTAGAGAGCAGGGAGGGGTGGTCCAGGGAGTAGGGAGGGGTGGGGCTGGAAGCGATCGGTACAGTGGCCATTTCTCGCTGTGCCAGGGAAGTGCACGCTGGTAGCCTGCCGGCGCGCAAGTTACTACTGCTCCGGAGGAGCAGCAACATGAAAAATAAAAAAATAAGTGAAGGTAGTATAGGTTTAGGGTGTGGGGAGGAGAGGAGAGGGGAAGGGGAAGGAAGGTTAGATAGGGGGGTAGGGAAGTTCCCTCCCAGTCAGTTCCTTAATTGGAGCAGATTGGGAGGGAATTGGGGAAGGCCAGGATGCGTTGCTGCAGGGAATTGCGTAAATCTTTCCCCCCTTGCGCACACCACCCACACATGCATGCGCGGATTAAAAAATATAGTGCACATGTGCGAGTGGCCCAATGATTTCATAACATGTGCACACCGGCATGCACATGTTATAAAATTGGCACAAACATGTGCGTGCACCGGGTAGCGTGTAACATGGACACACGTGTGCTTCTTTAAAAATCTACCCCTTAGACCTTTGCCCTACATATACATTGGTCTCAGGTCTGATTTACATGTCAAGACCATTTGCATATCAAGACTATCAATAAATTCCTCCAGAGATTTCCTCTAGCTTTTCCTTATCCAGGTTTTGTATAAATTTGATTGCTGATGTTTGCTCGCTCCTCATTTGGAGACTTAGGGTGTCTTACCACTGTGGTTGCTGCTTTGTACCTCTCATGGTGCTTTGGGATCCTTATGCCACTCTTTCTGCTTCTTTAATCCTCTATCAGTGCCTTGGGATTTTTCCTGCCACCTTGGCCACTTTTTAATGCTTTGGGCTTTTCTTATCACTCTTGGAGCCGTTTTGAGTCTAGACTCTCATGCTGACTGGATGTTTATACCATTATTATTGGTGCTCTTTGTCCGGCTTTTGGAGCGTTCTTGTCTCTTTTACTGCTTCGCTTCTTTTATGGTGCCTTAGAGAAAGGAAAATTAGTTTCTTACCTGATAATTTTCGTTCCTGTAGTACCAAGGATCAGTCCAGGACACCTGGGTTGTGACTCCGCACCAGTAGATGGAGACAGAGCAAAACTTGTGGGCGGAGCCATATATGACCCTGTGCCAGTCACAGCCCCCCTCAGTCATACGTAATGTCAAAGTAGAAATCCCATAAGGCAACCATAGTTAACTATACAAACTTGCTAATTAAACGGAAATAATTCCAACACTCCTACAGGAACCAGACTCCCCAACCGGGAGAGCGAATAAACAAGCGGTCAGCTTACTTAAAACAATGATGAGCGGACTCTCTGTTACTTTAGCGCAGCACTGCGGGTGGGATCCTGGACTGATCCTTGGTACTACAGGAACGAAAATTATCAGGTAAGAAACTAATTTTCCTTTCCCTGTACGTACCAGGATCAGTCCAGGACACCTGGGATGTACCAGAGCCAACTTACCGAGGGTGGGAAGTAGAGAGTCCCGCACGGAGTACCCTCTCTCCAAAACCCCCGGAATCGGTAGCCCGGACATCCAACCGGCAATACCTGATAAAGGTATGCAAAGACTGCCATGTAGCCACTCTGCAGATCTCTTGAGGCGACACCTGAGAGGCTTCCGCATGTAGCCGCTCTGCAGATCTCGTGAGGCGACACCTGAGAGGCTTCCGCCCAAGACGCCGCCTGAGACCGAATCGAGTGTGCACAGAGACCCACGGGAAGCGGTTTCCCCCCGCACCAAGTATGCCGAATCAATGGCCTCCTTGAGCCAACGGGCGATTATAGAGCGGGATGCAGCTTCCCCTTACCTTGGACCAGAGAACAGACCAAATAGATGATCTGTCACCCGAAACGGATTAGTGACCTCTAGGTAGCGAAGGAGGGACCTCCGCACATCAAGCTTCCTGAAATTCCGACCGCGAAAGCGGGAAGCTCCACCGATTGGTTTAGATGGAACGCCGACACGACTTTAGGGAGAAAGGAGGAAACCGTCCGCAAGGAAACTCCCGAATTGGAAATACGCAAGAACGGCTCCCTACAGGACAGAGCCTGTAACTCCGAAATACGTCATGCCGAAGCAATCGCCACCAGGAAAACAGTTTTGTTTTTTTTTTTTGTTTTTTTTTTAAACGTGAGATCCTTGATAGTAGCGTGTTTCAAGGGCTCAAACAGTGCCGAGCATAAGGCGGAGAGCACCCAATTAAGATTCCAGGACGGACATGGCAAAATGCAACGGAGGCCGAAGATATGTAACCCCGCGAAGAAAAACGGGAAATATCCGGGTGAAGCGCCAGGGAGGATCCTTGAACCTTACGCTGCAAACAACCAAGCGCTGCTACTTGAACCCGCAGCGAGCTGCACGCCAACCCTTTGGCCAGACCAGCCTGGAGAAACGCCAGAATATCGGATAACGAAGCGGAAGTGGGATCCAACCCGCGGTTCACACACCATTCCTCAAAGACCACCCAGACACAGACATACGCTATGGAGGGAGACTGCCGCCTGGATCTCAGCAGCGTGGTCACCACCGCGTCTGAGTAACCTTTTCTCTTTAACCGATTCCTCTCAAAAGCCATGCCGCGAGACAGAAGTGATCCGCCTCCTCCAAACAGACGGGGCCCTGTCTGAGGAGCCCCGCGAACCTCTGGAGACGGAGGGGTACTGCCACCGACAGCTAGACAAGGTCTGCGAACCACGGACGGTGCGGCCACTCCGGTGCTACCATGAGCACGTTGGACGGGTGCAACTCCATGCGCCAGAGAATTTTGCCGATCATGGGCCACGGGGAAAACACGTACAGCAGGACATCCGTCGGTCAGGGAAGCACCAACGCGTCGACGCCCTCTGCTCCCCTTTCTCGACGCCGACTGTAAAATCGCGGAGCCTTCGCGTCGCGCCACATGGCCATCAGATCCATGTGGGGCACCCCCCACGTTCTGCAGATGGAAAGAAACGCCTCGTCTGCCAGCTTCCACTCCCCGGGATCCAGGCGATGACGGCTGAGAAAATCCGCTGGGACATTGTCGGTTCCGGCAATGTGAGATGCTGCAATGTTGCTGAGGTTCTGTTCCGACCAAGCCATCAAGAGCTGCGCTTCTATTGCCACCAGCGGACTCCTCGTCCCTCCTTGGCGATTGATGTAGGCCACGGTGGCTGCGTTGTCCGACAACTCGGACCGCCATTCCCCGTACCAGCGGTAGGAAGGCTCGCAGTGCCAGACGGACCGCTCTGGTCTCTAGTCGGTTGATAGACCACTGGGCTTGAGACGGCGACCATAGTCCTTGAACCGACTTGCCTAGGCAAACTGCTCCCCAACCGGAGAGACTGGCATCCGTGGTCATCACCGTCCAATTGGGCACTAGAAGGGACACTCCACCGAACCGATGACTGGGATCCAGCCACCAGAGCAGGCTGGATCTCGCCTGGCCCGCGAGCGGAAGCGGTAGGTGGAACTCCTCCGAAACCGGTTTCCAGCGGGATAGCAAGGATGACTGCAATGGCCGCAGATGAGCGAACGCCCAGGGAACCAACGCGAGCGTTGAAGCCATAGAACCTAGAACCGTCAGGTAATCACAGACCCGATAATAGCCTCACCGGAGCTTGTAGCTTGCATATCCGTTCCTGAGATAGGCACACCTTGCCCTGTTTCGTGTCGAATACGGCTCCAAGGTATTCCAAAGTCTGGGTGGGTGCTAGTTGACTCTTGTTGAAGTTGACTACCCAGCCTAGAGACTGCAAAAGCTGTAGGACCCTGGCCACTGCCAGCCGACACTGACCCTCGGACTTCGCCCGAATCAACCAATCGTCCAGGTAAGGATGGACCAGAAGTCCTTCCCGGCATAGCTGCGCCGCCACCACTACCATCACTTTCCGAGCCGTGTTTTATCACAGAAAACACCCACTGGTCTGTTGTGATTGTGGTCCAAACCTCGTAAAATAGGGACAGCCTGCCCCCTACCTTCAGAACCGAGGGATGGACCGGCCGGACATCATTGAGACGACTTACCACTGGGTACGGAAGAGGAGGAAGCTGGTCTGCCGAATCGCCTGCCATGAAGGACTGAGACTGCTGTCTGCCGCCTCCCGAGTGAAAAGAGGAGAAGAAGAACTAGGGCGAGAAGTCCGGGGCTTCTGGCTACTCCGGTATCGGGAGCAGGAAGAGAAGGATCCGGTATCGGGAGCAAGAAGAGAAGGATCCCGTAGACCGTGCCCTGTCCTCCGGAAGTCTATAACCCTCATTCTCGCCCAGGAGTTGTATCATGTCAACCAGTTCCTTCCCAAACCACAGCCTGGCCTAGAAGGGAAGGGAGCCCAGACGAGGGGAGCCCAGACGAGACTAAGAGGCCCCGTCTGCCGACCAGTTCCTCAGTCACAGGAGACGTCTGGTCGAGACAGCGGATGCCATGGAACGAGCCGAGGTTCTGAGGAGATCATGTAGTGCGTCCGCACAGTATGTTATTATCGCCTCAAGGCACCCAGTCTGCTTGGCTTCTTCCTCGGAAAAGCCCTCATTAGCTAGCAGCTGCTGGACCCAATGGAGTCCAGCCCGCAAGGTGAAGTTACTGCAGATCGCCGCCCGGACTCCGAGCGCCGAGACTTCAAATCTTCTTCAATTGGATTTCCAACTTCCGATCCTGAAGGTTCTTCAGAGTCGTGGTACCCGTGACAGGGATAGTCGTCCGTTTCGCACTGCCGAAACCGCTGCGTCCATCTTTGGTACCCTCAGAACCTCCAGCGCTTCCTCCGGCAAGGGATAAAGTTTATCCATAGCCTTCGTGACCTTCAGCCCCAGGTCTGGGGTATCTCATTCTCTAAAGAGCAGGTCCGTGGAGGAAAACAATGAAAGGGGAAGGTTGTGGGGGGGCCACTCAGGCCCAACTACACTGGGTCCATGGAGCCGATGCGAGACTCCTCGACGGGCTCCGCTATCTCCAACTCCCCCAAAAACGTCTGCCGCTTCCCGGCTGGAATGAAGGGGCCCAACTCGTCACGGCGGAAGAGGCGAATCACCTTCGGGTCGTCGCCTTCTGAGTTCTGACCCTGTCGTGCCTTCCCTTGCACGGGCATACCATCTCCCTCTGCCCCCCTCGGGGGCGGGGATGGAGCCTCCTGGTCTTCCAGGTCCTCCGACGTGTCCAAATCATCCCAGGGCGGGACAGCCCGCAGTGGCCGCTTGAGCTTGGGTGGGGGCCCGGCATGTCATCCATCCGTGGGCGATTCCTAGGTGCCGATGGAGGGGCCTCCTGAGATTCGGTCTGAGGGAGACGCCTCTTAAGGGCCGTGTGGGCTCTAAATGCCCTATGCATGGCCGGAATAAAATCTGACGAAAAAAGGAGCAGGATCCCTCTGAATTCGAGTCGGTATCCTGGCCCCTCCCCCGCCCCGCGGGCCCCACGGGGAAAACTGGCCTGGGAACGGGATGCTGCGGGGAGAGGGGGAGAGAATCCCTAGCCCCCTCCCCGGACAGCCCAGACACCGCGGGAGCCGGCGGCAAAATGGCGGGAGTTCCCGCGTTCCCCCTAGCTGCCTTGGGATCCAAAGAAGATCGCGTTCCCACCGCGATCGCAAAAGAAGTGTGCCGCACCAAGAGCCCCCGAAGCGCCCCTGACGTCCCCTCGCCCCCCAGGAGGCAAGCAGAACACAGGCCATCCTGGGAGAGGAGCGCGCATCCGGACCCGCAGGCCGTGCAGGCCGCGCCACGAGCCAACGCTGAGGAAAAAAGAACCGCGAAAAAAAAGAACGCCGGCCGCGAGGGATAGAGGGGAGGGGAAGAAAATAGAAACAGAGCCGGAGAATCGCCGCCGCGAGTGAGAAAAAACAAAGCTGTATCCTTTTTTTTTTTTTTTTTTTTTTTAAACTCACCGGAGCTGTCCCCCGACGGGTGCTGGAACGGTCCGATTTGGGGTGAGTGAGCCGGGCTCCCCGGTATCACCCCGGCTGGGCTCTGAAGTGGGGTCCTCAACCCCTAGCCCCAGCAATCTGCTCTACCAGAAGGGATGGCCCTCTCAGGGCCTGACAGCCTTCTGGGAGCTCTGACCGTTTCTTCTCCCTGAGAGAAAAAGAAACTAACACTCTTTTTTTTTTTTTTTTTACAAACTTAATTGAAACAGCAACAAGAGAGAAACAGTAAGACTAGGAATCCTGCCTATCTCTCTAAAAAAAAAATACGCTAGCCCTCGGACTCTAAACAAGTTCCCTATCCAGGCTGTGAGCTATGCCGCGGCCTCTACCAGGGGGGGATGGTCCCCTCAGAACCTGACAACCCCCCTGGGAGGCAGGGCAGACAGGACTTAACCTTGTAACAAAAACTACCAATTTAAACTAAATACCAAAACAATCAAACCTGACTGACTACCAAAATCAGGCTCAGGGCAGGCAGGGGCTGTGACTGCACCTGCACCATCTACTGGAGACAGAGTAAGACTGAGGGGGGCTGTGACTGGCACAGGGTCATATATGGCTCCGCCCACAAGTTTTGCTCTGTCTCCATCTACTGGTGCGGAGTCACAACCCAGGTGTCCTGGACTGATCCTGGTACGTACAGGGAACCCGTGCTACTGCTGCTTCCATTTTGTGCCTTTACAATGGCTATGGCTATTGATGCAAATTTTGGTGCAGTTTTAACAGAGTCTTGAAACCTTAGAGTGCCTTTTCCCCTTTTGATGATATCTACCAACAGGTTTCATTAGAAATGATAAGAAACCCCCTAAGTTTGAAGGCTAAATTTGGTTGCATTGCT
Source organism: Rhinatrema bivittatum (assembly GCF_901001135.1). NCBI lineage: Eukaryota > Metazoa > Chordata > Amphibia > Gymnophiona > Rhinatrematidae > Rhinatrema > Rhinatrema bivittatum. The sequence goes on from NC_042615.1 coordinate 170,560,442, forward strand.
TCCCCCATTGACTTTAATGGGAAAAATTGAATGAATGGAACAAATATTTTTCTTTTTTGTTTGAAATGAACCAAACAATTTTTTGTGATTGACCAAATGAATACATAAGCCAAATGTATGGTGTCTTTGGGTGGTGGTTCATGAAAGGGGCTGTGAGAGAGTGCTAAGGTAAAAAGGTACATGTTATGGGTATACATAGCATGTTTTTTTAAATATATATAAAAACTGTTAATTTGTTTTATCAAATGGGAATATATTACTGATTATCTGGCCAGGAAGAAAACACAGACAATTAAATATAACAGAAATTAGAAAGCTAACATATTAGGATACACTATAATAATAAAAGATTTCAATTAACCTAATATTAAATGGTAACTATCTCCAAGACATGCTAGGGGGTAACGTTTCTAGATGATATAATTTACTGCTTCATGGAGCTGGTCCTGGAACCGATGAGAGGAGAGAATTAATCCTCACTACAATGCAAGATCTGGTTCAGGAGGTAAAAGCGATTGGGTTGCTTGAAAATAGAAAGCATAACATAATTTAATTTAACATAATCACTGAAGGGAATACTTTAAGGTAAACTTATGCAGTAACAATTAAATTTAAAACAGAAGACAATGAGAAAATGAGGACATTTATTAGAAAACTATTTTTTATTTATTTATTTAACACTTTTTTTATACCGGCATTCGTAGGACACATCATGTCGGTTTACAAGTAACTGAGAAGGGAAATTACAATGAACAAGGGAGGGGCTAACTGGGTAATATGCAAAATACAAAGGAAGAGAGTCAACAGCAGAATTACAACTTTTTGCATTCAAGTTAGGGTTAAATATGCAACTACCTAAAAGGAGCAGTTACAAAGATTAAATTTTTCATGAAGCATTGACATTGTTTAAAAATGCCCATCTTGGAAGCCCAGGCAAGATGCAATCCATGCATTTGAAAAGGTAGGAATAAGATCAAGCAACTGCCAGCGTGGTTAAATGGTGAGGTGACATTCTTTCAAATCAACTTGAGGATTGAAGGTTGGGAAACATAATGCCCATTTTTAAAAAGGAGTCTAGGGTAATCTGGGACAGTATAGATGAGTGATCTTGATATCAGTATCAGGTAAAATAGTAGAAGCTATTCTGAAGAAATAATTATAAGCCATTATGCTAAATTTTTCAACAAATAAGTCCAAATCACACAAAATCCTACAAACGTTTTGTTATTTTGCCTCAAGTTCAAAATCTGTGTAACAACTAGGGATGTGAATCGTTTTTTGACGATGTAAAACAATCATCAGATATATTTTAAATTGTCAAAAATCGTTCAGAGTCGCGATACAATAGAAATTCCCCCGATTTATCGTGAAAAATCGTAAATCGGGGGAGGGCGGAGAAAACTGGCACACCAAAAAAGACCCTAAACCCACCCCGACCCTATAAAACAAATCCATTACCTTCCCCCACCCTCCCAAACCCCCCCAAAACTTTTTACGAGTACCTGGTGGTCCAGTGGGGGCGCGGGGACCGATCTCCCGCTCTCGATCCATTGGCGCCATTTTGGCTGCCACTCAAAAATGGCGCCGATGGCCCGATAAAAAAAAAAAACTACCCGACCCTTTAAAAATGACCCCTTAGCTTCCCCCACCCTCCCAAGCCCCCCAAAACATTTTAAAATTACCTGGTGGTCTAGTGGTGGTCCCGGGAGCGATCTCCCATTCTCGGGCCGTCGGCTGCCACTCATAAAGATGGCATTGATGGCCCTTTGCCCTTACCATATGACAGGGTATCTGTGCCATTGACTGGCCCCTATCACATGGTAGGAGCACTGGCTGGCCAGCACCATCTTTAAAGATGGCCACCGCCATATTTAAAGATGGCCGCCGCCATCATAAAGATGGCCGCCGCCATCTTTAAAGATGGCACCTGCCATCCAGTGATCATACCATGTGACAGGAGCCGGCCAATGGCACGGATACCCTGTCACATGGTAAGGGCAAAGGGCCATAGGCGCCATCTTTATGAGTAGCAGCTGATGGCCCGAGAACGGGAGATCGCTCCCGGGACCACCACTAGACCACCAGGTAATTTTAAAATGTTTTGGGGGGCTCGGGAGGGTGGGGGAAGCTAAGGGGTCGTTTTTAAAGGGTCGGGTAGGGGTTTTTTTTATCGGGCCATCGGCGCCATTTTTGAGTGGCAGCCAAAATAGCGCCGATGGCCCGAGAGCGGGAGATCAGTCCCCGCGCCCCCATTGGACACCAGGTAATCGTAAAAAGTTTTTGGGGGGTTTGGGAGGGTGGGGGAAGGTAAGGGGTTAATTTTAAAGGGTCGGGCCTCACTACAAAAAAAATAACGATTCACATCACCCACATCACCCACAATCAGATTTTTAACCCCCTCTAGCCAAACCCGATCGTTAAGACGATCGGGCACACGATTCACATCTCTAGTAACAACTGAGTCTCAGATAGCTTTTAGATGTTGAATCACAGGTTTCACTCGCAGATGCACAAATTTAATTTTATCCTTAGTTTTTCTTGAAACCTGGAAAGCAACAATCAGCATTGCAGAGTTCTCTCACTAAAACAGAATTCCCACACTGATTAGTATTCCAAAAGACTTTTGTTTTATTTACAGAAGGCACAGAAAGCTCAGAGGGGAAATTTTCAGTACAATATTCACATAGAGTAGGATTCAGTAGTACAGAAGAACACAAAAAGACATACAGCAGTCCTCCTGAGCTCTCAGACATGTTTCTGGCACCTGAAATTTATACAAGCTGAATCAAATGAAAATACTGAACTCCCAACTCTGCAGCTCTCACCAGCTCCCTGAACCAGAAATTTCTCTCAGAAGTCTTTCTCACAGACTTCCCATTTTGACTGTTTCTTTGCTCACTAGAGGTCTCATTTCATCCTCACAGGACATGCAGCAGAAAAAAGATATAAAGACACAGTATCACACTTCAAAACCATGCCCACAAAATTATTATTTTTTCTATAAAAGGAAAACTATGTGGACATTTTCAGTAACACATGGGTGTTAAATTTTCACAAGAGCAGTCAACTATGCAACTTATAGAAAGTGGTGCTTTTACAAATGGAATAAAACCATATATAACTTATATAAAAAATGTGTTCATTTAAATAGGATATGCATTAGCAGGAAATCTAAGGGGTCCCTACATTTACTAAACACAAAAATCTCTCTTGTCTTGTTTCTTAACCCCATATATGCATGTATATGTTGAACCAAAAGTGAAATATAAAACTGCATTGCTTACCAGTCTACAAGTACAGTTACTGAGAACAAATTTGATCTCCTGAAAATTTATTTTTGTTTCATAAACTACATTTCAGGTTTTTTATAGTTGATTCCATGTATGGCTCAAGGCAATCTACTGCCTGCTCTCCTCCCCTAGGCATGGCATAGGTCAAATCACTAAGGGGGTTATTTTCTAAAACTTTATTGTGTGCGCTAGGATGATATTGCATGCAAAAAGGGCCTGTTCGCATGCGATATAATGCAAATTAGGGGTAGGGGAGGAGTCGGGGAGGGGGCAGAATCAGCGGTGGCTTTGCTGCCAGCGATAATGTTACTAACATTATTGTCTGCAGTAGCGTGCCGAATGGCACCACCTTTCAGGGTGGCGCTTTCGCAGGCCCGCCCCCTCTTCGCCCCCCCCTCCCCCGCCCCTTGTTTTCACAGGATTCATCATTTTGCGAAGAATGTTGAATCCAGGCCTAAGAGGGCCAAATGGAGTCTGGTTTCTGAAGGTATTTGAAATACTGGGGAAGGGGGAGACAGTCGTCAGGGTTCCCAGAGCAGTGTCAGATAGGGTGTCAGTGATAAATAGTTGTAGGAATATGGCAGCATGCCACATTCCTGGGAATCCTACTACCTGTATCCCATCATTCTTCAACCTCTGTCCCATAAGGATGTAACCAAAATACAGCATGGAAGACAGTCTATGAAAGCCAGGTAACAGATAAGAAAATGTAGACCAGTCGATACAGTTCTTGATGGTTGTTTATTAGGGAGATCAATAAATTGCAAAGGAAATGGGTAGTCTCAAATGCCCGACTCTGGTCAAGTTTCACCAATTACATGGGCTGCATCAGGGGCTACAATAAATAAATAATAAAGGGATTACAAGCACAATTGTGAACATACTATATTAATATCTAAACTATAGGGTCATTCATCAAAATGCATTATAGAGTTAACACACACAGTAACATGTTAACACATGTGTTAACGCCATAATGCATGCAATAAGAACAGTAATGCACAGCACAAATGCAAAATTTTGGGAAGGGTGGGATCAGGGAGGAGTTCAGGTGGGATTTAGTAAAATGAGGGGCAATATCACACTGTGTGAAGCATAATGCATGCTATTGCACAGTTTTAATGCTGGAAATAACTACACCTTTTTTCCTGGTGTAAGGTTGAGTGATATGCTGGAAATGACCATAATGCAATTTGTGATACATTTTTAGAATTGCATTTATGGGCTTGGGAGGGGAGAGGTGGAGTGAGAGTGGGAGAGAAAGAGAAAGAGAGAGCCTCTGGGAAGGGCCTCACAGTGTGCAGCTAATTATATATCTATAGGATGAGCCATCTAATAGGTCGAGGTGAGGTGTTGGTGATGGCTTAGGGTTTAGGGGCCAGTTTCTCATGTACAGTGAGATGCATCAAGCTAGGGTGAGATAACATAGTAAAAATTTCATCTTTGTGAGACATTCCTGTTTCACTCCTGCCCACGGACCTAGCCGCGAGAAGGAACTTACCTCCGCGGCCAGAGGCCTCCATCTTGCTGCTGTCTTTGCCGCTCCTGCGGCCAGCCAGAAGCCACAGCTGTCCTTCTTTTGCGGCCCAGAGGTTGCCAAGAAGCTGGCATGGCAGGAGCCACGCCAGGGTCCTTCTTCGCAGCATGGAGCTGCTCATGGCAGGCCTTCCCGCAGCAGAGTGCTGCCGAAGTCCCTGGGCCTGGCCGTGGACTGGAGGCTGTCCTGAAGCCACACCTCCGCGGCATGAGTTGCTTGCAGCTTCTCTTCATGGCTCGGACGCCACTTCCCATGTCAGGCCTGGTCAAGGCCTGCTCCGTCTCCCCTCTTCAGCATCAGCATCTTCAGCAGGGCCACTGTCCGTGGTCCTGCAGTCTTCCTGCTTCCTGTTCCTTAGACGCGGGCCGTGCCTCTGTCACTGAATTAAAGGGCCAGTGAGGGAGTGGGCCCTGGATGATATCATAGAGGACGCCACCTTCTTCAGTCCACAAAAGCCTCTTGCCTTCATTCCAGCTTTGCCTTGGCAAGGAGTGAGTTCTTCCTGGACTCTCGGCTTTCTGCTCCTGCCTGGCTTCCTTGTTTTCATCCTGGGATCCCTTGATCTTCTTCATTCCTGGTTTCTTCACTGGATGACCATCTTGTCTCTTCATTCCCTGATGCTTTCTGTCTTTGATGTCCTCATTGTCCCAGTGTTCCTGATGTTCTTCATCTTTGCTGTCCAGATATCCTCTGTGTCCGATGTCTCCTAAAGCTTTGCTCATCCCAACCCTGCGTGGTCTGTGACCAGCCCAGCGGGGTTGTGTAGGGCGTGCAGTGGCCCGAGTGATCCATGACCATCCCGGCTGGGGTGTGTAGGGTGCTTGGTGGGACTCTTCCATCTATCGTCGCCAAGGAGTCTCCATCTTCATTCAAGATCTTAACTTCTTCCCTCTTGTTCCCGAACTTCTCCCAGATGTCATCTTCCGGTTGGCAGCACAACCTCCGGGACCTTCGTTCTGAAATCTGAATCTGGATCTGAATTTGTATCTGTATCTGCTTCAGGTCATCGGAGCCCTTGTGCCTGCTTCTCCCTTTGCCTCTGTCCTTGAATGAACTCTTCTTGTCTGTCCGTGGCATGGTCCACACCTGGCCTTAGCTGGCTGTGGAGTTCAGCACAGGCCCTATAGTCTTCGTCACCTGTGTTGTCCACTTCTTATTCCATGTTTCATCAGTGTCTTCATCCTTCATCCAGCAACAGATGTCCCCGCCTGCCCTTGACCACTGTATGGCCTGCCGCTCTTTACCGCTACCCAGCAGCAGGTCCAAAAGGGCTAGGAGTAGTTGGAGGACTACTCAGAGACCACCATTGTATTGATGGCCTCATCGAGCGTGCAGGTCTGGTGGAGGGTCATGGTCTTCAGATTCATCCTGTCTGTCCAGAAGGGGTTTGTCACACTGTAAGGGCACACATCTCACTGTAATCAGGAGCGCCCCCTAGCGCTCCCGCCTACAGATCTGCAACATTTTCTCACTCCAAATGACGTCAAATCTTCACCAAGTTATACTGTGCTGTTTGTACATCTCACTCTACATGAGAAATTGGTCTCTAAACCATAAACCACTGTCAACACCACACCTTCACCTATTTGTTAGTCCTCCTATAGAGAGATGAATACTTCACTATTCTCTCTCTCTCCCTTCTCACTCTCTCTAATTGCATAGCATGATAAGTTTACTGTACCTCATGATACAAAGTGGTAATTCTAAACACACCCCTTTTTCTTAACACAGGCATTATCTATTCATTAATAACACATTTTGATAAATCTAGGGGTTAAATTGATGAGGAGGTATCATAGATGATGTTATATATTTAAATTTAATACAGTTATTCCTTATGGATTAAATTTAGAAATTGATTTTAATGCTTCTCTTTAAAATGCCTAATGTTATTCCTATACTCATTCGTATATATACTCTATACAGCTACCCTACCTTTTCCCTGACGATGTTGCCTATATATAAATACCCCTTTTTGAAAATATCTAACCTTTTATCCCCCTGTTGAAATATGTAAACCGTTGTGATGTCATTACCAAATGACGGTATATAAAACTCAATAAATAAATAAATAAATACATAAATAAATATCACCATTCATAACCCTCACTATGCCAATCAGACTTTATTAGCCCAACTTAAATGTTATACTCCTCCTTCCAGCTTACATATAATAACAGTTATTAAACTATATTATCAAAGTGATATCCCTCAAATCAATTAATGTGATGTTACACTTTAACAATCATGACTCAAAGCCGGTGTTCTTGTTTACCATAGTAGTGCCTAGGCAAGGCCCTTGTTTTGCCCAATCAGCTTCCTCAGGGGAATAATCGTGTAAACAGAACACCTGAAACCTCACTGAATACAGCTATAAAAATAATAATTGCAAAAAAATGTTTAATATTAAAATACATGCCCAAGCATTTTTACAAAAAAGAAAACTTAATTAAAAAAAAATAATACCCACATACCAAAAAACTTAAAATGATTATAAAATACTCCTTTTTTACTCAAATCCATATTGAAGCTCCAACAACCTTCAACATAATAGATTTGAAAAAATTGTTTTTATTTACCTTAACTCACCCTGCTTACTATACTGGGAAAAAGTTGAGCTTCTGTCTAAAATTTACCAACATGTAAGATTCTTGAATGCCTTGAAGCTATAAATGGATGAATAAGCAATTTTTAAATACATGATTGCAAAACCCATTAATAAATGTAAAAACTAAAGGAATCCTTATACATGAATACACTTACGGGTGGAACCACCATGTTCCCCCATAAACTTACTGTTTACAGTCAGCAAAACCCAGCAAGAACAAACTAACCGATATATGGAAAATAAACAACTCACCAACTTACTATTTATTTATTTATTTGTTTAACATATTTCTATACCGGTCTTCATGAGGGGATTCATATCAGACCGGTTTACATGGAACATAGGGATTAACTAATTAACCAAACCAGACAGCCGAAGCAAAGTTACATATAACAAGGAGACTGAACTTGGGGGCTAGAGTAGCCAGGAAGTAGAAAGACACTCACTAGGGCAAAAGACACTCACTAGGAAGTAGGAAGTAGAAAGTAGGAAGTAGGAAGTAGAAAGACACTCACTAGGGCAAAAGTAGCGCCGGCGCCATTTTGAATTTTTGCCCTCACTATGTCGACAAAGTGAGGGAAAAAGTAGCGCAGGCGCCATTTTGAATATTGGCAATACGGCCCGCGTGCAGGAGGTCGCTCCTGGACCCCCGCTGGACTTTTGGCAAGTCTTGTGGGGGTCAGGAGGCCCCCACAAGCTGGCCAAAAGTCCCTGGGGGTCCAGCGGGGGTCCGGGAGCGATCTCCCGCACTCGTGACGTCGGGTGACAGGAACCAAAATGGCGCCGGCGCTACCTTTGCCCTGTCATATGGTAAGGGCAAAGGGCCACCGGCGCCATTTCTATTAACGCAGCCGTGGCCCGAGAGCGAGAGATCACGCCGGGACCCCCCCACTGGACCCCAGGTAATTTAAAACATTTTGGGGGGGTTCGGGAGGGTGGGGGTTTTGTTTGAAAGGGTCGGGGTGGATTTTAGGGTTGTTTTGGAGTGCCGGTTTTCCCACCCTCCCCCAATTTATGATTTTTAACAATTTAAAAAAAAAAAAAAAACATGACGATCAGATTTCCCTCCCCCCCAGCCAAAATCGATCGTTAAGACGATCGATCACACGATTCACATCCCTAATAACTACATTTTCCTACAATGAAGAACCATGATACTGAGGTTCAATAGTCATGTGGCAAATAATCCATGTAAATAATCTTTGGGGTTTACATTACAGTCTCCATCCATAACACTATACTATAACACTTTGTGTTTCTCACTCGCTTTCCTCCCCCCAGGCCTAACCTGACCTTCACACTCCCACAGTGCTCCCATCTGCAGTAGCTTACATAACTGTAAAGACTATCAATTTATACCATGGCGGTGCGAGGCTCGCTGATTAAATCTAGCTTGCACCTCCCTCCAGGCCCTCCTAAGTATTGGGAAATTTGTGCAGTGACCTTGGACCAGGAAGAGGTACCTCTCCTTTTCCTCCACCAGGGATGTGAGCAGAACAACATCCCTGATGGTGAAATTAGGCTGCCTCTCTCTCCCAGCCATTTTGCATGCACTGAAAAGGAGCAGGAAGTCCCGCCCTCGTGTTTTCATGTGTACGGATGAACATAAGCGCTTGAATGCACAGGGCATGTAGGGACATGTGCAAATACTTGCGCGCATAGCAGCGTACATAGCGGTGCGCACAAATCCATACTCTGTGCACAACATGCGGGTGAAACGTGTATTTTGCATAGTTCATGCACATATGTGTGAATATTGAAAAATACATGCCACCCGCAATGCATCCCGCCCAGCGCGCATTTATGCCCAAGCAGGAGTATGTTTTAAAGTCTACTCCACAGATTTTACTGAGTTATATTGCTCCGATGGAGAAATGAATGAAATTGAGATGAATGTATTTTGTGGTTTAGACTATGGGGCAACTGGAGAAACAACAATGTTTCCTTTTTATATAACGGTCTCTTATGGTATGGACATTAACCAACCTCTTAGTGTAATGACACTACATGACGTCAGTATTTTGGCACAAATTAAGTAGGTTCAAAAAGAATATAATGGCAGCATTACTCGCGTTATAAATGGCAAAGGATGTCACCATCATTTTGTCAAATAGTGATAAGAAACATTAGCTGTTGTTTCTTTTTTAAAAGACCATGATAAGTGAGGTGAGTAGATGCTTTGTTATTTATATGTTCAGGAGAATCTTTTGATTGTAACATTATCTTGCTGTACAGCAAGTGTAAACAACTAGTACTTTTCTTAAAACATATCTTCTAAATATAAGCTACGTATGTCTGGCCAAAATAAACATTTACGTATATATTTATCGTGTCTGCACTTTCCATTTTGAGCAGAAGACATAAGACATGCTATGAATGAAGTAAATGTTCATAAAGGTCCCCAACTGCACTTTTCCCGTCTGTAGCAAGTGTCTGCAAGAAGATTTACATTTTCGGTTATATACCGAGTGAATGAAGACAAGAGATTGATTTAGAATTATTTTTAATCAACGTGCTTTCATGTAAATAATTTTTCCTATACAAAAATAAGTATGTAAAGCAAGGAAAATGAAGGAGTTTTGGTGTTATATTGTTTATTTAAAAGAACGGAAAGTGGCATTCTCTAATATTGTTGATAGACAAGATAGAGATGTAATCCCATAGTATTTGAGATATATGTCTCCAGTGGATGGAAATTGTGGGAGAAAAAGCTGATGTATACGTAATATTGCAAGTATAAGTTTCAACACATTTTTAAGATTTGTTTACTTTCTTGATTACAGTACAGCAAATAGTGGAATAAAAGTGTCTTTTTTTTATCTAAAACATAATTGTTTGGGTTTGTATTGCTAGCAGCTTTTTAATTCATTGGAGGAGCCTGCTTGAGTTATGGTTTAAAAGAATGCATGTCTACTGAACTAGTGAAGAATATTGATCTAATTAAAATATTGTATTGTTTTGATTAAATAAAATATGTAGTAAGGTGGCCATTACATAATCAACCATATTGAATATAATGATTTATACATATGCAATGTGGGAGATACAGATAAGTTTTAATTTTTTAAAAACATGCTTACCAAAAATGCTATTTTTTTTTTAAATTATCAGAGATCTTGTCTAAATGCATTCTAATAATAAATTATAATTAAGAACATAAGAACATGCCATACTCGGTCAGACCAAGGGTCCATCAAGCCCAGCATCCTGTTTCCAACATTGGCCAATCCAGGCCATAAGAACCTTGCAAGTACTCAAAAACTGAGTCTATTCCTTGCTACTGTTGCTAGTAATAGCAGTGGCTATTTTCTAAATCAACTTAATTAATAGCAAGTAATGGACTTCTCCAAGAACTTATCCAATCCTTTTTTAATCACAGTTATACTAACTCCACTAACCACATCCTCTGGCAACAAACTCCAGAGTTTAATTGTGCGTTGAGTGAAAAATAACTTTCTCTGATTAGTTTTAAATGTACCACATGCTAACTTCAAGGAGTGCCCCCTAGTCTTTCTATTATCTGAAAAAGTAAATAACTGATTCACATTAACCCGTTCTAGACCTCTCATGATTTTAAACACCTCTATCATATCCCCCCTCAGCCGTCTCTTCTCCAAGCTGAAAAGTCCTAACCTCTTTAGTCTTTCCTCACAGGGGAGATGTTCCATCCCCTTTATCATTTTGGTCGCCCTTCTCTGTACCTTCTCCATCACAACTATATTTTTTTTGAGATGCGGCAACCAGAATTGTACACAGTATTCAAGGTGCGGTTTCATCATGGAGCGATACAGAGGCATTATGACATTTTCTGTTTTATTCACCATTCCCTTTCTAATAATTCCCAACATTCTGTTTGCTTTTTTGACTGCCGCAGCACACTGAACCGACAAGTTCAATGTGTTATCCACTATGACTCCTAGATCTCTTTCTTGGGTGGTAGCTTCTAATATGGAACCTAACATTGTGTAACTATAACATGGGTTATTTTTCCCTATATGCATCACCTTGCACTTATCCACATTAAATTACATCAGCCATTTGGATGCCCAATTTTCCAGTAGAAGGTCTTCCTGCAATTTATCACAATCTGCTTGTGATTTAAGTACTCTGAACAATTTTGTATCATCTGCAAATTTGATTACCTCACTTGTCTTATTTCTTTCCAGATCATTTATAAATATATTGAAAAGTACGGATCCCACTACAGATCCTTGAGGCACTCCATTGGCCACACCCCTCCACTGAGAAAATTGTCCATTTAATCCTACTCTTTGTTTCCTGTCTTTTAGCCAGTTTGTGATCCATGAAAGGACATCACCACCTATCCCATGACCTTTTACTTTTCTTAGAAGCCTCTCATGAGGAACTTTCTGAAAATCCAAATACATGTCTATTAACTCCTTCAAAAAAGTGAAGCAGATTTGTGAAGCAAGACTTGCCTTGGATAAAGCCATGCTGACTTTGTTCCATTAAACCATGTCTTTCTATATTTTCTGTGATTTTGATATTTAGAACACTTTCCACTATTTTTCCTGGCACTGAAGTTAGGCTAGCCAGTCTATAATTTCCCGGATCGCCACTGGAGCCCTTTTTAAATATTGGGGTTACATTAGCCACCCTCCAGTCTTCAGATACAATGGATGATTTTAATGATAGGTTACAAACTTTTACTAATAGGTCTAAAATTTAATTTTTCAGTTCCTTCAGAAGCCTGTGGTAGGCCTTCAGTTTGTCAATCAGGCCCACCACATCTTCTAGGTTCACCGTGATTTGGTTCAGTCCATCTGAATCATTACCCATGAAAACCTTCTCCAGTGCGGGCACCTCTCCAACATCCTCTTCAGTAAACACTGAAGCAAAGAAATCATTTAATCTTTCCACAATGGCCTTATCTTCTCTAAGTGCCCCTTTAACCACTCGATCATCTAACGGTCCAACTGACTCCCTCACAGGCTTTCTGCTTCAGATATATTTTAACAAGTTTTTACTGTGAGCTTTTGCCTCTACAGCCAACTTCTTTTCAAATTCTCTCTTAGCCTGTCTTATCAATGTCTTACATTTAGCTTGCCATCGTTTATGCATTATCCTATTTTCTTCTTTTTTGAATGAAGATCTTTTGGCTAAAATAGCCTCTTTCACTTCCCCTTTTAACCATGCCAGTGATCATTTTGCCTTCTTTCCACCTTTCTTAATGTGTGGAATACATCTGGACTGTGCTTCTAGGATGGTATTTTTTAACAATGACCACACTTCTTGAACACTTTTTACTTTTGTAGCTGATCCTTTCAGTTCTTTTCTATTTTTCTCATTTTATCAAAGTTTCCCTTTTGAAAGTTTAGCACGAGAACCATGAATTTGCTTATTGTCCCCCTTCCAGTCATTAATTCAAATTTGATCATATTATGATCACTATTGCCAAGCGGCCCCACCACTGTTACCTCTCTCACCAAATCCTGTGCTCCACTGAGAATTAGATCTAAAATTGCTCCTCTCTTGTCGGTTTCTGAACCAATTGCTCCATAAAGCTATCATTTATTGCATCCAGGACCTTTATCTCTCTAGCATGTCCCAATGATACATTTACTCAGTCGATATTGGGGTAATTGAAATCTCCCATTATTACCGCACTACCAATTTGGTTAGCTTCCCTAATTTGTCTTAGCATTTCATTGTCAGTCTCACCATCTTGACCAGATGGAAGGGTAGTATACTCCAATCACTATAGTCTTCCCCAACACACAAGGGATTTCTACCCATAAAGATTCATTTGTGCATTTAGACTCATGCAGGATGTTTATCCTGTTGGACTCTATGCCATCCTGGACATAAAGCACCACACCGCCTCCCGGGTGCTCATCTCTGTCATTGCGATATAATTTGTACCCCGGTATTGCACTGCCTCATTGGTTATCCTCCTTCTACCATGTCTCTGAGATGCCAAATAAGTCTATGTCATCATTCACTGCTATACATTCTAATTCTCCCATCTTACTTCTTAGACTACTGGCATTAGCGTACAAACATTTCAAAGTTTGCTTTTTGTTTGTATTTTCATTCTGCTTTTTAATTGATAGGGATAAGTTTCAATTTTTTAGCTCAGGTGTTTTTTTAGTTACAGGCACTTGGACTACTTTTCTTATTAGTGGAACCTCACTTCGGGATGCCCTAATTCTAATGCTTAATTAGTATCCTTTGAACATACCTCCCTCCAAACCATGCACTGCTGAGCGACAGTCGGCTTTCCCCTGTGTTCTAGTTTAAAAGCTGCTCTATCTCCTTTTTAAAGGTTAGCGCCAGCAGTCTGGTTCCACCCTGGTTAAGGTAGAGCCCATCCGTTCAGAAGAGACTCCCCCTTCCCCAGAAGGTTCTCCAGTTCCTTACAAAACTGAATCCCTCTTCCTTGCACCATTGTCTCATCCATGCATTGAGACTCCGGAGCTCTGCCAGTCTCTGGGGACTTGCGCGTGGAACAGGGAGCATTTCGGAGAATGCTACCCTGGAGGTTCTGGATTTAAGCTTTCTATCTAAGAGCCTAAATTTGGCTTCTAGAACCTCCCTCCCACATTTTCCTATGTCGTTGGTGCCCACATGTAGCATGACAGCTGGCTCCTCCCCAGCACTGACTAAAATCCTATCTGGGTGACGCATGAGGTCTGCCACCTTTGCACCAGGTAGGCATATTACCAGGCGATCCTCATGCCCACCAGCCACCCAGCTGTCTACATCCCTAATAATCAAATCTCCAACTATGACGGCTGACCTAACCATTCCCTCCTGAGCAGTAGGCCTTAGAGACACATCCTCGGTGCGAAAGAACAATGCACTACCTGGAGAACAGGTCCTTGCTGAAGGATCATTTCCTGCAGCACCAGGTTGATGCTCTCCAATCATGAGGCCTTCTTCCTCCAAGGCAGCACCAGGGCTCCCAGTCTGAAGTTGGGACTTGGCTACTATGTCCCTGAAGGTCTCATCTATATGCCTCAGCTCCTCCAGGTCTGCCACTCTAGCCTTCAGAGATCAGACTCGTTCTCTGAGAGACAGGAGCTCTTTGCAGCGCATGCATATGTACAATTTCTCACCGGTGGGTAAAAAATCATACATATGACACTCTACGCAAAAAACTGGAAAACCCCCCTCTTGCTGCTGGACTGCTGCCTTCATCTTAATTTTTTCTGTTCCTAGTTGTTTTAGGTTGCTATGGGAGTAGGAATGTGTTTAATTAATGTCCTTTAAATTTATTATTGAATTCACTATATGTCTGGTATTGGCCTACAGGGGAATGTTCAAACTCTCAATAAGGTTTGTTTGTTTGTTTGTTGTTGTTTTTTTTTTTTTTAAGTGGCACCAGCTTAGAAATGAAAGGATAAGCTAGGGGTGGGAGGGTTGGGAAATATAAACAGACTAACTTCAGTTAGTCAGCCAGAGTGAATGAAGCTATTTCTATACATATATAAAAAATAGGTATAAATATAAAATTATTAATAATATTATCTTTTAATTCAGCACTACCACTTTTTTGAAACTATAAAACAATAGAGATGTGATTCGGCCAAACTTTTTTGTTCAGCCTTCGTTATTGGCCCGCCGTGGGAAATTTTGTTTTCCCGCGGTTTGGGCTGATTTTATTTTGTCTGCCCCGAAACGAAGCCCAAAACCCGCACCAACCCTTCGGATTTAATGAATTACAATGGGGGGTTGTAAAAAAAACCCAAAACAAACAAACCCACCCCAACCCTTCAAATGTAATTAATTTCACCCCCCCTCCTGACCCCACCCCCAAGACTTACTGAAAGTCCCTGGTGGTCCAGCGGAGTCCCAGGTATGATTTCCCCCTCTCGGGCCGTCGGCTGCCTCTAATCAAAATGGCGCCGATGGCCCTTTTCCCTTACCATGTGACAGGGGATGTCGGTGCCATTAGCCGGCCTCTGTCACATGGTAGGAGCAATGGATGGCTGGCACTCTTCCCTACATTTATAACTTTGCGCATGTCCACATTAAATGTCATCTTCCATTTGGATGCCTAGTCTCCCAGTCTTGTAAGGTCCTCTTGCAATTTCTCATATTCCTCTTGCGATATTACAACTTTGAATAATTTTTTTCATCAGAAAATTGGATCATCTCACTCATTTTTCCCATCTCTAGGTCATTTATGAATATGTTAAAAGACAGTTATCCTACTACAGATACCTGGGGCACTCCACCTATCTCCATTGAGATAATTGACCATTTAACCTTACTCTCTGTTTTTTTAAATCTTTTAACCAGTTCTCAATCCAATATATTCATTTAGAGGTGAATTTTAAAAGCCTGACATGTGCATGAATTAGGGGGTGTGAGAAGAAGTCGGTCTCACGCATGCCAAGTGGATTTTAAAAGCTTCCGAAATACAGGTGTATCTCCCACAATGTACACATCTTGAAATTTTTCAAAAAAGGGAGGGACATGGTTATGGTCTAGGTGGGACATGGACATTTCTGGGCAGGAACCTTAAGATGTGCATATAAATACTGATGTGAACCAATGTATGCCGAGGCCCCCTGCTGTGTAAATTTACTTCTGCTGTGGATGCCATGTAAGTTAAAATGTAAAGAAAACTAGGCAGATCTGTGGGGGTTTTAATGATCAGAGCAAATGGGGGGGGGGGGGGGGGGGGTTAAGGCTATCAAACCAGGGAGGGTTGAAGGACCTAACATAGAAACATAGTAATGTTGTCAGAAAAGGAAGACATGATCCACCAAGTCTTCCCAGCAAGTTTACGCTAGTATCTGCTGCACAGTGCAGGTTACCTCCATGCTTATCAGTTTTCCAGACTGAAAAAAGTCAGGGCCCTCTTTGACGCCATTCCCAGTTCTACCAGTTCAGCCCTAGTTTGCCCAGCTAAGAGGTAAGTCACACACAACCAATAATTATATTCATAATCTTTTTTAAATTTCCCAAAAAACAATAAAAAAAGCAATAAAATATTTCAAAACAGAAGACAACATATAACATTGAATAATTAAAACTAATAAAAAAAAAAAAATTCTGTGGTCACCATACCTGGGAATGTTTGATTTCCAGATGGGTTAATATTGTCACAGATTAGCAGAGGGAAAGAAGAGGACTTTACTGTCAATCTTTTTCCTCTCTTTCTCTCTCTCACCCATATATGCTCAATCACAGGAACATGCTCACTCTCTCACTCACATACATACACAGAAACTCAGTCATTGAAAAATGGTCTCTCTCTCTCTCTCTCTTATACACACACACACATACTCAATCACAGGAACATGCTCTCTCTCTCTCACACACAAACATGATCTCACACACCCACACTCTAGTTCTTTATCTAACACAGATACCCTTTCCCTCTTACACGCACATCAACTCTCTCTCTCACATACACACACAGGCCCTTTCTCTTTCTCCCTCAAAAACACAGGCTCTCACAAACACAGTATGTCTCACACACACATACTCTCACATACATAGGCAAGCTTTCACATATACCCTGGTAAACGTTCCCTCACACACACACACACACACACACACACACACACACACATTTACTCAGGTTCTCACACTCACCCCTTCTCTCCCTCTCACTCCCACATACTCTCAGTCTCTCATTACTTACTTACACATATACATACACTCTCTAGGCCTGCCTTCACTTCTGGGCTTTTTCTTTGAGGCTCACCAAAGCTTCTGAGTCTTCTCAGGCCATGAAGGAATGGGATCTACTGTAGCCCAGATGGACGTGTGGGTCTTCTTAGGCCATAGTGTGATGGGTTTTGCAGTGGTCCTACTGTCATCTCAGATCATGGTGGGATGGGCTGCAAGGTGGCCCTCCATCTTTCTGAGCCATGGAGAAATGGGCTCTGCTGCAGTTCTTGGCCTCAGGATCTTCTTAGATAGTGGAAGGGTGGGATCAGATATGTAACCACTGTCTTCTCAGGCCACATTGAGATGGGTGTAAGCCCTGCCCACTGGGCTCTGGAGTCTTTTTGGGCTAGGGCAGTTTGTGCTCCACCCTGGCCTCCCTGAGCCACAGGATCTTCTCTGGTTGTGATGGGAAAGGCTCTGCAGCAGGCCTGATGTCTTCTTAGGCCTTGGTGGAATGAATCATGGTGGGCCTTATTGGTCTTCTCAGGTTGCAGTGAGATGGGATCTATCTATCAGTGTGCTGCAGCAGTCAAAAAAGCAAATAAAATGTTAGGAATTATTAGGAAGGGAATGGTTAATAAAACGGAAAATGTCATAATGCCTCTATATCGCTCCATGGTGAGACCACACCTTGAATACTGTGTACAATTCTGGTCGCCGTATCTCAAAAAAGATATAGTTGCAATGGAGAAGGTACAGAGAAGGGCAACCAAAATGATAAAGGGGATGGAACAGCTCCCCTATGAGGAAAGGCTGAAGAGGTTAGGGCTGTTCAGCTTGGAGAAGAGACGGCTGAGGGGGGATATCATAGAGGTCTTTAAGATCATGAGAGGTCTTGAACGAGTAGATGTGACTCGGTTATTTACACTTTCGAATAATAGAAGGACTAGGGGGCATTCCATGAAGTTAGCAAGTAGCACATTTAAGACTAATCGGAGAAAATTCTTTTTCACTCAACGCACAATAAATCTCTGGAATTTGTTGCCAGAGGATGTGGTTAGTGCAGTTAGTGTAGCTGGGTTCAAAAAAGGTTTGGATAAGTTCTTGGAAGAGAAGTCCATTAACTGCTATTAATCAAGTTTACTTAGGGAATAGTCACTGCTATTAATTGCATCAGTAGCATGGGATCTTCTAGGTGTTTGGGTAATTGCCAGGTTCTTGTGGCCTGGTTTGGCCTCTGTTGGAAACAGGATGCTGGGCTTGATGGACCCTTGGTCTGACCCAGCATGGCAATTTCTTATGTTCTTATGTTCTTATCATAGCCCCACTGTCAGGCCGAGGAGGGATGGGGGTCTGCCATGACTTCAGTGTCATCATACAGGTTGTGTTTTTCCCAGCATGGTGTGAGAACCCTGCTGGCTTCTCATTACATTTTACTGTCTGGTTTGATTGCATACTAGGGATGTGCAGAGCAAAATTTTATGTTCATATTTTTTATGTCCGAAAGGGGGTCCCACTTGCGGCCAATATGGACATAAAAAAAATCCAATGAGTTGGGTATATGTACATATGTGCAAAAAAAAAATTTAAACCCCCTCACCCTCCTTAATCCCCCCCCCCCCAGACTTACCACAACTCCCTGGTGATCGAGCGAGGACTGAGGACGTCATTTCTGCAATCCTTGGCGAGAAGCATGTGACGTCGGTGGCACGTCGAGTGACGCGGCGTCACGTGATTCCCGGCTCGTTCGCGCCGGACGGCTCGTTCGGCCCAAAAAGAACTTTTGGCCAGCTTGAGGGGGTCAGGAGGCCCCCCCAAGCTGGCCAAAAGTTCTTTTTGGGCCGAACGAGCCGTCCGGCGCAAACTTGCCGGGAATCACGTGACGTCGGCGTCACGTGATTCCCGGCTCGTTCGCGCCGGACGGCTCGTTCGGCCCCAAAAGAACTTTTGGCCAGCTTGGGGGGGCCTCCTGACCCCCCCAAGCTGGCCAAAAGTTCTTTTTGGGCCGAACGAGCCGTCCGGCGCGAACTTGCCGGGAATCACGTGACGCCGCGTCTGAGTGACGCGGCGCCACGTGATTCCCGGCTCGTTCGCGCCGGACGGCTCGTTCGGCCCAAAAAGAACTTTTGGCCAGCTTGGGGGGGCCTCCTGACCCCCCCAAGCTGGCCAAAAGTTCTTTTTGGGCCGAACGAGCCGTCCGGCGCGAAGGAGCCGGGAATCACGTGACGCCGGCGTCACTCGACGTGCCGCCGACGTCACATGCTTCTCGCCAAGGATTGCAGAAATGGCGTCCTCACTCCTCGCTCCATCACCAGGGAGTTGTGGTAAGGCGGGGGGGGGGGGATTAAGGAGGGTGAGGGGGTTTATATTTTATTTTGGCTCAACAATCGCGATTTCCCACATATCGAACATATCTATGTTCGATATGTGGGAAATCCGATCGTTTATGTCGAATCAATTTTTTAAGTAAAAAAAAAAATATGAGTTGCGTTTTACTAATGCGGTCAATCCGAATGCACACCCCTATTGCATACTCAAAGTGAGGCAGCTGTGGCAGGGATGCTTTTGTGGCTTGTTCTGCTGCCACTATAATTTTGCCACCTAAGGTGGCCTCCTCACCCTGCCTCATTATAGAACCACCCCTGGTTGATTCCTTGCAAAATGTGTAATGTGTATGATATTGTTGCACAACAAGGCAATATTTAACAACTTCACCTGAGGCAATTTTTCTAACCTAAGGATCTAGCAGGCCTAACTCTGGCTAGGCTCCCTTATCACTTTGAAAACTGAACTTTCAATGTACCTGAATCAACTCTTGTTGAGAGTCAGATATACTGAGAGGTGGTCTGGTCTATGTTTCTTGAATGTGGTTCAAATGTAAGGCAAAAAGGTTTGGAAAAAAAAAGTTTGCAAGTCAAATTAATTGTAGTTTTTTTCTGTTGAATTTTTTCCCTTCCTAAAGTTCCAGGAAAAAAATATAGGCAAAAGATGAGCTATTTCAAATATATGTAAGCCACTTAACATGCAAAACCCTTGCACTTTTTGCTCGACTGTTGTCTGAAACTTAGATCTGATCCTTAGTTTAGTAATTCATTTATATCTTATCAGCAATAGTAGAGTATTATACTTATTCTAAAGATCTGATTTATCAAGGTGCTGTCCTATATGCACAGAATGGGAGAAAAATCTTAGAGGTAGATTTTAAAAACATACGCGCGCGAACAAAGGTACGCTGGATTTTATAAGATACGTGCATAGCCGCGTGTATCTTATAAAATCCGGGGTCGGTGCGTGCAAGGGGGTGCACATTTGTGCAACTTGCGTGTGCCGAGCCCTGCGTGTGCTGCCCGTTCCCTTCGAGGCCGCTCCGAAATCGGAGCGGCCTCGGAGGGAACTTTTTTCCTATCCCCCCGCACCTTCCCTTCCCTTCCCCTACCTAATCCACCCCCCTGGCCCTATCTAGACCCCCCCCTACCTTTATTGGAGAAGTTACTACTGCCTCCGGGCAGTAGTAACTTATGCGCACCGGCGCGGCAGGCCCCGACACAGGCCGCTGTGTCGGGGCACTTGGCCACACCCCTGGACCGCCCACACCCCTCGGACATGCCCCTGATCCCTAACCGCGCCCCCTGGCCACACCCCCGACCGCCCCTTTTTGCAAGCCCCGGGACTTACGAGCGTCCCGGGGCTTGCGCGCGCCGCCGAGCCTATGCAAAATAGGCTCAGCGCGCGCAGGGGGGGGTTTGGGTTAGATTTTCGGGGGGTACGCGCGTATCTTACACACGTACCCTTTTGAAAATCTACCCCTTAGTGAATGTATGATTAAAAATGAAGTCACATTGTTTTACATATTCTTGCATTTTAAAATGTTTACTTGCACACTAACCACATTCCAAATTATTATTATTTTATTATTAGTGCTTGTAGAACTTGAGCGGTAATCCACACGGCTGGATGCACAAACGTAGCCTAACTCCAGTCTTTTCAAAAGCACGTTGAACTTTATTTGCAGTTTCAACAAATAAACAAACAATCATATACTGTCTTGACCTTAGGACAGTGTACTCCCATTACTCACAGTCTTATACGGCTTCCTTCGGTACTCACACCTTCATACAGCTCAGTGTTTGGACAGCATTATTCTACAGGAGCTGCCTTCCTCTTGGACACTAGAGCCTGCTCTCACTATCCCCACCTGGAACCTAGTTCTAATTCCTCCCCTGCTGGGCCCCACCCACAGAGTCTCTCTCTCTCTCTCTCAAGGGGAATTAAGGTGGATCAAGCATCTATCCTGATCCTGCACAGGTTTAAGGTGGAAAATAGGGGCACCCAAGCACAGTGCATCACAATTCATATGTGAATCACACTCATAGGACTTTCTTTACACAAAATATCACACTGATTAATTTCATAATTTGAATTTTAAAACATATTGAAAGTAAACTAGAATAGGTAACTGTGAAGACACACAAAAAAAATAGGTTCAGCTATTTCAATGTCAGAAAGCCATCCAGATATTTGGATAATTATAATAATGAATGAAAAAGGCCATTAATCAGATGTATGTTCCCTGGTAAACAATGTTATAAAAGTCAGCACTGTGTTAAAATAAAAAGTTTGTTTTCAAGGCTATGGTTCTTGTGATGCTCTTTTTTATCTCTTAGATACCAGTTAGAACTAATTTATAGTGAAATTAAGATTCTGCCAGATGCAGAAATACAGCATCTAACAAGTATCAAAACCCTGGAGGGTCATTTCAAAACTATAATTTAAAAACAATGTTATATATGTTGTCAACTGTTAGAAATCAATATTCCATACAGACACAAATCACAAATAGTATAATATATATGTACTGTAGCAAACAGTATTATGGATGAAAGAAAATGAAAAACATTTTTAACTGGGATGAAGTCTATTGAATCTTCTTTCCATATTGAGACAGGAGGCTCATAAATTAAGCTAAATAATGATGGCAAGCCATATTTTCCAAAGAATATTGCTCAAAGAATTCTTTTGAAACATACCTTCGGAAAGCACAATCCACTAATCAGGATTTTTTTTTCTTGAAGAGATGTTACTCTGTATTTTTCTGTAACACTAACTTGGTGTCTACAACAATCACATATTTATTAGAATCTAAATTATATTTTTTATAAATTGACAATATCACTGAATATAAACTATAAATGTTGCTTATTTTCAGTGTAGCCTTGTGGTAAATGTATAGAACTTTTCAGATGTTTCCATATTTTGTTTTTTCATTTAATTTTTATTGAATTTCCAATTTCCAATATCAAAATCTTTGTCATAAAGAAATACAAGTGCATTATCGATGAGCTTATAAAAGAAACAAAATATATAGCGTAAATACTTTTACCATATGAAAAAACCTCATCTACTTAATGCACTTTCACATTATAGAGGAAATAGTGTTGGGGGGCATATAAAAATACAGAGGAGTCTAACATTAGGTAATTTAAACTTAAACATGGTCAACCAAGAGGATATTTTATGTTATAAACCTTCATTCGATGTTACAACTGTCATTGGATATTTAGAGCTCAAGAATTCTCTCAGTTGTGGAGTATCAAAGAAAATATAGGTTGACCCATGCCAGCCAATAACACACTTACAGGGGTACTTTACAATGAAACTAGCACCGATAGCTATAACCTCGGGCTTCATCTGAAGAAAAGCTTTACGCCTTACTTGAGTGGCCATGGCCAGGTCAGGAAAAATCCTGACTAGGCCACCACAGACAGGTACCCTTAATTTCTTATAGTAATTGCGCATTATTAAATTTATATCTTCCTCTACACTCAAAGTCACTAAAAGAGTCTCTCTTCCAGTGACCTCTACATCAGATGCTTCCAGATACTGCATCAAGTTATCCATATTGTCCAAAACACTAATTCTAGGTGTACTTTGCTTCTGGGACAGATATAGTATCTTCTTAATCACAGGAATTTTCTCCTGGGATATTTCCAAGAATTCTCCTAGGTATTTCTTTAGCGTTCCCATGCACTGTTCATCTTTTATCATCAGAAAATTCAAAAAATGGAGGTTCAAATGTCTTATGGAGTTTTCAAGGAACTCCATTTTACGCAGCGTTGCTAATCTTTCCCTAGAGAAAGCAGCTGTTACTTCCTTTAAATCTTTTACCTCCAATTCTATTTTCTGGATAACTGTTCCTTGTTCCTGTAATATATGCTGGTGATCATGGGCTATCACATCTAGTTTGGCTGAAACGCCTTATAACTTATGAGATTGTTCCTGTAGCTTTATATCCATTCCAGCCATTAGCTCCCATAGGGAGTCTAAAGTCACAATAGCAGGTTTTTCAATCTGATAAGCGATCTGACTCACCCCGTCATCTCTAGAAATCAAATC
Source organism: Rhinatrema bivittatum (assembly GCF_901001135.1). Taxonomy (NCBI): domain Eukaryota; kingdom Metazoa; phylum Chordata; class Amphibia; order Gymnophiona; family Rhinatrematidae; genus Rhinatrema; species Rhinatrema bivittatum. The sequence goes on from NC_042615.1 coordinate 170,583,858, forward strand.
CATCCTCTCAGCTGCAGGCCTCTTACTTCCTCCTTCTACCGCAGCTCCATTTAACCTTCTCGGGGTCGATGTCGTCGCTACCCCTGGACTGGCTCCCTCTGCTCCCTCCGGCTGGTCCGCTTCTATCGAGTTTCCTCGGATCAAACCAGCAGCTCCGGGTGTCTCCAGGGGGGAAGCTAGCTGCATATTCCTTGGGTTAGGTGGGCTCAGCGTTATTTCTCCAGGCGAGAGGGGTTCTCCTCCTACCCCTCCACCCGCGGGAGAGACGGCCCGCCCCATAGGTATCGCAAAATCGCGGATTAGCTTCTGATCAGTGGGCAGAGAAGGTTCGGAGGGAAATACCTTCACTCTGCCCTTTCTTTTGTGAGGCATACTGCAAGAAAAACAGCACTACCGTGCTGCTAAACTGTGGAAATCCGAACAAAGATCAGAGGGTCCGTGACCTGCTGCCTCTCAGTCGGCCATCTTGGTTACGCCCCCCCAGATGTTTCCATATTTAAATTCAATCTTCATCACTCCCATATTGTATTACCTTGAATAACTCCCCGTATTTTAGGCAATACTTCCAGTCCTTTACCCCCATGTTACATATTCTTTTTTGCACAAGAAACATAGACCTCATTTACTTTTTAGGGTTCAGTTCACTCACAGTCAGAGTTTAGAAAAAATGTATACATCACTGTTTAAATATAATCAAAATCTATGTTATAAACATGGTTTGAAGGCATAAAAGTAAAGTATGTAAACCCCCATTTAGAACTGCATAATACATTAGTAGGGTCATTTCAATATTTATAAACCTCACTATCCTTCTTATGATGTCATTAGCATTTGAAATTGAGTTAAAAAATGCATTAACATTCTCAACTTGTGATGTCAGCTTGAACTTATGGTATGAAACCAAAATAGGCTTGTCTATGCTTGAGTCATCATACAGTCTAATTAAAATTTCTTGAAAAAATTCAGCAACTCCAACCGCATAGGAAACAAATGAATACATAAAAAGTAGAAATCTGTAGAGTAGTAACAATTTTGTTTCTATTTATGTTGAAATTTTACAGATTTTTCTACATTATTTTATGTGTGTGTGTGTGTGTGTGTGTGTGTGTGTTTGATACTAGCATACTATCCCTTACTCTGACTCCTTTCTCTGCAACATTGCATAAGGAAGAGTATATTTCCTTCCTTAAATACATGAAGCTAATGTAAAACTATATTTATTTGTTCTCTAATTCATCTCTTTAAAAGAGCATTGCCTGACATCATTAAACTGTGCAATACAAAACAACCTAGCACTTGGGAAGTAGGGGGCTGTTCATCTACCTCACACATTAGGAATAATTTTAGCCTCAGCCTGTAGCTTTAAATTTACTTCAACTAGAGTGAAGTATATCATTATTAAGACAAGTATAAAGCTGCACCTCATACTCAAACCACATAAAAATAGCCATTGCATACTACACAATTTCAAACTTCATGAGATCAACTGAAAATTGGACTTGGTAACCAATCTCTCTGAGATGCACTTTAATTCCTGAAGATTCTACTTTGAAATCTGTTGAATATAAATCTGATAACTCAATTACCACTAGCTCATCCTCCAGCCAAATAGACAAAGGTGGACACACATTGTGATGCATGAAATATATCACAAATATTTTACTCACTTTGGCTGAAATAACTGTCAGAAATCCACTGATTCACTATTATGTTCACAAAGCAAAAGAGGGTTTTTAGGTGTCTGACCATAGTCTCAGCAATTAATTTTGTGGACCAGTTACCAAATGGAACTATTATAGAGCTCAATGAATCTGTTACTTTGGCATAGAAATTAAATTAACAGCCAGGACAAGTATAGTGATCATAAGTGAGATGCAGCCCAGCCAGGTACGTATTTATTTATTTATTTATTTATTTATTTATTTATTTATTTAGAGTTTTTATATACCGGCATTCATGATACAATCACATCATGCTGGTTTACAATTAACAGGGTGTATAAACCGAACTTGAAACTGGAACAAGTGACGAGAAACAGTGAAGTTACAATAAACAGGGGTTAATTCACAACTGGGAAAGGAAAGATAGGCTATAGGAGATAACTTAAGGATGAGCAATTATTTACAATGTTATGCAATGTCAGACTAAGGTTATTGGAAATTGCGAGTTAGTTGGGGTCTGGAAAAGCTTGTGTGAACAACCATGTCTTAAGTCTTTTTCTGAATGTTGGAAGGCATGGTTCCTGTTGTAGATCAGGTGGGATGGAGTTCCATATCGCCGGTCCTGCTGTTGAGAATGCCCGGTCTCTAAGTGTGAGATGATGAGTGGTTTTGGAGTGTGGTACCTGTAGTGATCCTCTGTATGCTTCTCGAATGGGTCTGGAGGAGGTATATTTGCTGAGTGGGATATGTAGGTGTAGTGGAGCATGGTGATGGATGGCTTTGTAGATAGTGCTGATAGACTTATGAATGATTCTGAAATGAACTGGGAGCCAGTGTAAGTTTTTGAGGATGGGTGATATGTGATCTCTTTTCCTGGTGTTTGTCAGAATTCTGGCTGCTGTATTTTGTACCATCTGAAGAGGTTTGATATGAGATGAGGGGAGACTGAGTAAGATAGAGTTACAGTAGTCTAATTTGGAAAAGATTATTGCTTGTAGAATTGTTCTGAAATCATGAAAATGGAAGAGTGGTTTTATTCTCTTCAGTACCTGAAGTTTATGGAAACAATTCTTGGTTGTTTGGTTGATAAATTATTTTAAATTCAGATGATTGTCAATTATTACTCTTAAATCTCTAACTTTGATGGTTTGTAGGTTGGCTGGAGAACTTGAGGAGGTGTTACTATTTTCTGGGGAGATGAGAAGGAGTTCTGTTTTAGATGTGTTTAGTATCAGATTTAGGCTAGCGAGGAGGTAATTGATTTCTTGGAGGCAGTTTTCCCAATGTTCAAGAGTTTTAGAAATGGATTCTTTGAGAGGGATCAAGATCTGGACATCGTCACATATAGAAAGTGTTTAAGATTCAGTTTGGTTAGTAGCTGGCATAGACGAAGAAGGTAAATGTTGAAAAGCATGGGGGATAAGGAAGAACCCTGGGGAACTTTTATGGAGGAGTTATAGCGGGATGATTCTTTATTGTGAATTCTCACCTTGTATCCTCTATTGCTGAGGAAGGATTTGAACCATGCCAATACGGTTCCTGTAATTCCGATGTTCGACAGTTGATTTAGGAGGATGGAGTGGTTAATGGTGTCAAAATCTGCCGAGAGGTCCAGGAGTATCAGTAAGAAAAATTGACCTTTGTCTAGTCCCATGATGAGGTGGTCTGTCAAGGATATGAGAAGGAATTCTGTACTTAATGTTTTTTGGAAACTGTATTGGGAGGAGAACACAATTTTGTGATCCTCGATGTAATCAGATAATTGTGTATTATCTAATTTTTCCATGATCTTTGCTATAAGTGGGAGATTGGCAATTGGACAGAAATTATTGGGATCTTTAGGATCCAGATTTGGTTTCTTTAGGAGTGGTTTGAGAGAGGCCTGTTTGAGGTCGTCTGGAAAGATTCCCTGAGCTACTGAACAGTTTATGATGTCTACCAATGTTTTGGAAATGGTATCTGGAATTATCAAGAGCAGTTTGGTGGAGATATGGTCGAAAGGATGAGAGGCAGGTTTCATTTTCTTTAGGACTGCTTGGATCTCTGAAGTGGCGATGGGATCAAATGATTCAAGAGATATGTTTTTGTTTGGGAGATGAAATACGCTAGTAGGAGAGGAAGTGTTCGAGGGCAGCTGAGTTAGGAGGTTATCGATTTTGTTTCGGAAGAACAGAGCCAACTCTTCAGCTTTGGATTGTGCTTGATTGCTGGGTATATCTGGTGTGTTGATTAGTGTTAGTTGGGATACGTAGGCGAAGAGGGCTTTCGCATCGAAGATAAGGTCATGGATCTTATAAGCGTAGAAGTCCCTTTTAGATTTTAAGGTGGAGTTCCTGTAATGGTGAAATGTGAGTTTGTAGACAGAGAGTGTGCTGGCGCAAGGGGCTTTGTGCCATTTACTCACTTTCTGTCTTAAGCTCTGTTTTAGTTTTCTGAGTTCGTCAGTGAACCATGGTTGTCTTTTGGAATAGTTGGGATTGAATTTTTTTGTTGTTAGAGGGCAAAGTTTATTTGCTACGGCCTCTGTAATATTGCTCCAGGAGAGGAGGGCTGAGTTGGCCGAGTGCTATGTTAGCCAGGACGTAGTTGTCCTGGTTAACATAGCACCGTAACCCAGCTACAGGCCTGAAAGCAGATCTACTTTTTAATATAAGAGACCCAGCATGTGCATCGTCCTCTCCATTAACAATGCTGCTATAAATAAGGACATATGTACCCAAACCAGATCTGTCACCAATGTGCTCTTAAAACAGGGCACATCTGTGCACATGCACAGATCATAAAACAAGCGCATACAGGAAAATACTGATTGCATGCACAAGAAAAAGAAAGTAGATTGCAGTTTCAAAGAAAACTGCACATTAGGAGTATTATATCCCCCAAAACTCTTGTTCCATTTTGTGGATTGTTCTAGGAATGGGCCATTTTGGGTCCACCCTCAGATCTTTTTTTTTTTTAAATATTTCATTAAAAAAAAACAACAACACATCAACAACCATCCCCCAGCCCTTTGTCTTGATTAATTGATTCATCTTGACCACCCTAGAACTGGCCACCCTTTACCCTTAGCATATGACAGGGGCTGCCCGATGATACCAGTAACCCCTGTCACATCATAGGGGCAAAAGGCAGCTGGCACCATTTTGACTAATGGGAGGACACTCATGAGCACTCGCTAATCCACCAGGGACAATTTGGTAAGTATGGTGGGGGGGTTCAGGAGGGTAGGCTAGGTGGTCAGAGTTGAATTGATTAATCCAAAGGATGGGTTGAGGTGGATTGTGGATCCATTTTTTTTTTTATTTATTAAATGCAGTGATCATTTTGAGTTAAAAAAAAAAAAAAAAGAAAGAAAGAAACACAAAATTTCATGTTTTTTTTTTGCCCTGTGTAATGTAAGAAAATAGGAAATATTGTCAATATTTCCTATTTTCTTACAGATTCCCACCCCTTCTGCACATACATTTGTACACTACATTGTACATGAGAACTTTTTTGCACACACACAAAAATTAGAGGTAACATTGCCTGTCACAGAGATCTCTACCTTAAGCTTTGCACCAAGCAGGGTCTCTCATGTACTTTCTCCTGGGCTCAGTTGGGAGAAGAGGTTGTTAAACTGCCCCTCTGTCTATTTTCTGAGGTAAAATGTGCACTGTGAGTCTGAGGGAAGTCAGGTGGGTGATTCTACTCCAACAAGGAATAAAGAGAAGGAGTGTGAGCCACTTAAGACCCTTTGTGTCACCGCAATTTTAGAACATTTGGAATATGTTATTTTTGCCTAATTTCTTTTTTTATTCTGAATGGATACACCGTGTGGATCATGGCACCACTCCTTCTGTGCATAGTAGGGCTTTGCAGGGTATTTCTGCCCCCCACAAGCCTTTAGCTGGCTTGAGGCCCCAATGCTGATGCCTACAGTGCTCTGGGTCTTGGGTCATGTGACTAGACCAGCAGGAAACAATTCCCTTTAAGCAGTGTTTTGAAAGGATAGGAGGATCTTGGCTTTTTCTGCCTCAGCATTAGCTGTGTGGGGGATGTCCAGTTCTTATGATCATGCATCTGCTCCTGATCTCAATCCAGAGAACACTGCAACATTATTAGTAAAGGCATGCAGGTAAAGTGACTGAATATGTTTATCGTTGGCTTGAGTCTGCAGGAAATGTGGAAGATATCAGGCCCACCTTCAGTGAAGAATGGGTAGGCAAGATTGTAGGTAGAGTTCTATGTGCATACCTGGGAATATTTGAGTTCCGCTCACTCTGAGATTAGTGGGTGGAGGGGAAGGGGGCAGGGTATCGCAGTAAGGATATTTTCTCTTCCTTCTTTAAACCCCCCACCCCCGCTCCAAGGGAACTGCTTTCTTCTTAACTAACATTCTCTATCAGAGATACTATATAGTTTCCAATCGTTGCTGTTTTCAGCTTGATTTTCTGCACTTATTCTCTGCTGTTGTCTCTACTACGTTTTACGTTTTCCTGTTTTCTGTTTTTCTTTTTCTGGTGTCCTCATTTCTTTTTCTGTTTCAGTTCTTGTTTATCTTTCTTTGCCTCTTTTCCTAGGCAGAGGATATTTTAATGCTTTTTCTTAATTTTTCTATCCTCTGCTGCTTTTTTCCTATTCTTTGTACCTTCTCTTATTCTTGCAATCTCTCCTCCATTCCTTTTCCCCCTTCCTCCTCCATTATCTTCCTGGATTCTGCCTCTCAGTCCAGGTCCTCTCCTTTTCCATCTGTTGCGACCGTTGCTGCTCGACATCCTCACTCTGCCCTTTTTACCTCTGTGGCGACTCCCTCTGGGTCTGATGGAAGGCTGGCTGCCGCGGCGTCTCCATGTCGTCTCCCTCCGGCGTCCCCGGACCGGCTCAAAGTTGCAGATTTGCCATCTTGCCTGAAGACCTAGGGCGCGCGCACGTGCTCTGATTTGCAAGAGCGCGAACCTCAGGGGCGTCCCCCTGAGATGACGTCATCCGCTTCCAATATTTAAAGGACTTTATTTCACTATCTAACTGAGTTAGCAAGGGGATTGCTTTGGCTACGTCTCCCAAGCTACTCTGCCTCCTCAGACTTACCAGAGGTATCTGCTCCTCAGGGACCTCACTCTCTTTCTTTCTTTCAGATTACAGATAGGAACCGGTACTCACTCCTTGACGGCCCATGCTCCTGGACACTCTGAAGATTCGCTACTGCTTGGAAGCTTTCACTGCTACAAACAATTGTGAGTTACCATCGCTCTCTCAGAGCTATCCCTGGAACCAGTTACTCGCTCGAGGGCCTAAACCTTTCCAGCTCCTGAGCTTCCTTCAGACCTTATGTGAGTTTTGTTATCTAGTTCTGTTCATGAACTCTACCTACTCTGCCTACTCACTTTCTACAGTTTCTCAACAGCTCAGCCATTCTGGATCGCTGTTCCAGTACCTGAGGGACTACATCCCTGCCGGGCATATCAGCTCACTACTGCCACCTCTGGTGGTTAGAAAAACCTGTTTAATAAAAGAACTATGTGTGTCTGTCTTCATACTCAAGCCTAGCCGGTGGTCCCTCTCGGGATATCCTCCTGGGGGCGTGGTCATCTGCCATCAGCCCAGGGATCCACCCACTACTATATCAGATTCATTACAGATTGCTACTCCTTAGCAAGATGATATCTGAGACACTACAAGATTGCTGACTCCTCCTCCTTTAGGAGCCATTTATAACAGATTGCTACTCCGCAGCAGATTGCTACTCCGCAGCAGATTTACACTAGATTGCTAACTCCAGTGGATCCGGCTTAACTTGGGATGTTGTTAACTCCAGTGGATCTGGCTTATACTTTGGGATGTTGTTAACTCCATGGATCCGGCACATCTCTCTGCCTTGCAGGCTATACTGGGCCTGGCCCAACGCTTCTCAGAGCAGCAAGAAAGTTTGGAGAAACTTACTGCAGCATTTCATCAGCTGCACACACAGAAGATACAAGGCACAGCTTCTAACCAAGAAAGTCAGTTACAGGAGGTAACTTTAAAGACTGCTGTACCACTGGCAGTTCCTATCTGCTTTTCCGGAGAAATCCAGAAGACCCGGGGCTTTCTGAACCAGTGCTGCATGCACTTCACCTTACAGCCAACTTTATTTCCCACGGCTCTTTCGAAGACCACTTACATCCTGTCATACTTGGATGGAAGAGCCCTGTCATGGGCATTTACCTTGTGGGAATGCAAGGACCCTATTTTGCAGGACATAGAAGGATTTATGGACTTGTTTAAATCCGTCTTTGATGACCCTGCTCGTATTTCTGTTGCTGGTTTTGCTTTGGTGGACTTGAAGCATGGCAACAGATCACTGGCTGAATTTGCCATAGAATTCAAGACTCTTGCAGCGGAACTTCGCTGGAACTCCAAATGTCTCAAGACACTCTTCTGCAGAGGCCTGGATACCCGTTTAAAGGACAAGCTGGCCGCTCGCCAGACACCTGACTCGCTGGATGAATTTATAGCCTTGGCCACTCGGATTGATCACAGGCTCCGAGACAAGGTTAAGGAACTCCGGCCTAAGGTGTTACCTGGGTTGAAACAGGCTAATACTAACACTGCACCTCGGATGGTTCCAGTAACTTCTACTGCTGATAAAGATGAACCAATGCAACTTGGTCATGGACACTTGACCTCCAAGGAGAGAAGATTTCTGAAGAAACGCGGCTTGTGCATGTAGTGTGGTCAGACAGGCTATGATGTCTTTACATGCCCCATTCATCTGGGAAATGGATAGGCCTAAGTCCTGTGGGAGGACTGTTCTTGGGCCGTACTGAGTTTTCTCCTCTGCCTCTCTTCCGGTCTCCATGATCTGCGAACCGGCTACAGTTCAGACTCCTGCCCTTATGGACTCAGGGGCAGGAGGCAACCTTATTCTCAGATGTCTAGCGGAAAACCTGAGGAGTCCCTTCGTCAAATTAGAAGATCCATTATTGCTTCACAACTTGAAGTGGGCTTTGGATGTTCCTTTACATCACCACTTCTTCTGAAGATCTCAGTGACGTCCACGGCAGTTCAACACTTGGCTGCTGATATTCATAGTGCCTTCTACATTCACCTTGGCTCTAAAGTGCATTCAACATCTATCCGCATTCATGGATTATAAACTTAGAGATATCTGTCACATTCCATCCATTTGGAGGATGTGTCTGATGAGCCACAGCACATAATAGATCAGAAGAAGATATCTCTGGCAACCAGCTAGTCTGTTTCTGCTGGTAATGCCACCATCTTTAGAAGTGGGTTTTTGACATACACCAACATCGCCACTTCCACTGAAGCCTCAGTGATGTCCACAGCAGCTACTTATTACTGCTGAATTCTACTTCATCTCTCATCCAGCAACTTCTACTGGAAAGTTATCTCTAGAGATGGGTTTTGGACGTACCCCACATTGCCACTTCCGCTGAAGCATCAGTGATGTCCATAGCAGTTACTTATTACTGCTGAATTCTACAACATCTCTCATCCAGCAACTTCTACTGGAGAGTCATCTTTAGAAGTGAGTCTTGGATGTACCCTAACATCACCACTTCCACTGAAACCTTCAGTGACGTCCACAGCAGCTCAATCCATTACTGCTAATATCATCAATAACACTCTGCAAGATTCTTCCAAATCTCAAGATCCACCTGTCATCAATGCAGAAGATGACTTAGAAATTAAGATCAAAGAGATTCTGGATGTTCGTAACAGAGGCAAGACTTTTGAATACCTTCTGATTTGGGAAGGCTTCGGCACCGATTTGATCTCTTGGGAGCCTCAGACCAATATTTTGGACAAAGAGATGCTTCATCAGTTCCACCTCATGCATCCTTCCAAACCTAAGCATGGTACCCGAAGAGGAGATCACCCTTTGAAGGGGGGTACTGTTACGACCATCGCTGCTCGATGTCCTCACTCTGCCCTCTTTACCTCTGTGGTGGCTCCCTCTGGGTCTGATGGATGGCTGGCTGCTGCGGCATCTCCATGCCATCTCCCTCCAGCGTCCCCGGACCGGCTCGATGTTGCACATCCGCCATGTTGCCTGAAGACCTAGGGCACGCGCGCGCGCTCTGATTGAAGTACCAGCAAGAGCGTGAACCTCTGGGGCGTCCCCCTGAGATGATGTCATCCGCTTCCAATATTTAAAGGTCTCTATTTACTATCTAACTGAATTAGCAAGGGAATTGCTTTGGCTACATGTCCCAAGCTACTCTGCCTCCTCTGACTTACCAGAGGTACCCGCTCCTCTGGGGCCTCGCTCTCTTTCTTTCTTTCAGATTACAGATAGGAACCGGTACTCTCTCCTCGAGGGCCCATGTTCCTGGACTCTCTGAAGATTCGCTACTGCTTGGAAGCTATTGCTGCTACAAACAATTGTGAGTTACCATCGCTCTCTCAGAGCTTTCCCTGGAACCAGGTACTCGCTCCTCGAGGGCCTAAACCTTTCCAGCTCCTGAGCTTCCTTGAGACCTTATGTGAGTTGTGTTATCTAGTTCTGTTCATGAACTCTGCCTACTCACTTTCTACAGTTTCTCAACAGCTCAGCCATTCTGGATCGCTGTTCCAGTACCTGAGGGACTACAGCCCTGCCGGGCATATCAGCTCACTACTGCCACCTCTGGTGGTTTGAAAAACCTATTTAATAAAATAACTATGTGTGTTTGTCTCCATACTCAAGCCTAGCCGGTGGTTCCTCTCAGGATATCCTCCTGGGGGCCTGGTCATCTGCCACCGGTCCAGGGATCCACCCACTACTATATCAGATTCATTACAGATTGCTACTCCTTAGCAAGATGATATCTGAGACACTACAAGATTGCTGACTCCTCCTCCTTTAGAAGCCATTTATAACAGATTGCTACTCTTCAGTCTAACGAACAGCAGATTTATATCACCATTTCTTTCCATCCCTGGTCTTCTCTCTTCTCTTTATCATCCTTCCCCCCATTTCTTATCTTTGCTTTCCCCTCCCCCTTGCTCACATCGTTTGCTTCTCTTTGCTTTCTCCTTACTCTTGTTCTCCCCTCTTTCAGCCCAGTCTCCCCCAACTTTTGATCTCCCTCTCACATACACACTCTTGCCCCCTCTTCTCTTGCTCTCTCCTCTTATTTCTTCAGTCAATCAATTAGTCTCTCTCATTCTCTCTCCTTTCCTTTACCTCCTTGGTCAGTGTAATCACTGGTAAAGCTTAAACAGTAAGTGGAATCCTCAGGGGGAAGTACTCCCGCACAGAGTCCAGCCATTGTTTCCCTTCCTCTTGCTGCTGATTACCTCTGGTTAGCAGAATGAACCAATCAGCTAGGATAGGAGGGTAAATAGATGCAGGCTTCAGGCCACTCTCTGCTGGCACCTGTCTGCCTTAATTGTTGTCTAGTGTCTATCTTGATCAAATGCTTGCAGAAAAAGACAGCCATGCCAGGAAGAGTGGGATGGTTTTAGACCCCCAGAAAAACTGAGTGCTATCCTGGAGATCTGGAGTTGTGTCTCCAAACCAGGAGTTGCTGGGTATAATCTGGAAAGTTCCCAAATATGTCTATGTAGCTGGTCAGGTATTGGTAGATATAGCTTTATTAATTTGGTCATCATTGTTAGCAAGGGGAGCTCATGCTGCGTCCATATCAAGGAGTGAATTTGCTTTGTAGCTGAGTTTGTGGTTTATTCCATTAATAGGGTAGCTTTATCATATCCAAGGTGGAGGCACAGGACAGCACCACACAATGGAAGTCATCTTTGTCCAATGATGCCTCATCTATGATTTGGTTTAATACAATAAAGAAGTGACATATTATAGTCTAGGGATGTGAATCGTTTTCCATATCGTCTTAACGATAGAAATTGTGTGGCAGGGCAAGAAAATCGTCTTAGGCACGATTTTTTAGTTAAAAAATCGTTAAAAATCGTTTTTTCCGATTAGTGCGCACTAACGGGAGTTAGTGCGCACTAACTGGGAGTTAGTGCGCACTAACTGAAAATGATACAATTTGACACTTTTCAGGTCAGTTAAGGTCAGTTTAGGAATGAATATGTATTCCTATTGGCTGCCCTCTTATTTATTCATGTTACCAAGTTTCCTACTGACAGTATATGGGGGATGGGAAATGGAAACAGTTGGTAGCTTGACAAAACAAGTAATGTGATCAGTCAATGTGACTAGAACTTGTGCCCTAACCCTGATACCAGGGGTATTGTGATCTTCCTGCACACAGTGCCCTATCCCTATTAATACCAGGAGTGTTGTGATCTTCCTGCACACAGTGCCCTATCCCTAATACCAGGGGTGTTGTGATCTTCCTGCACACAGTGCCCTATTCCTGATACTGGGGGTGTTGTGATCTTCCTGCACACAGTGCCCTATTCCTGATACCGGGGGTGTTGTGATCTTCTTGCACACATCCCGATATCAGGGATAGGGCACTGCGTGCAGGAAGATCACAACACTCCTGGTATTAATAGGGATAGGGCACTGCATGCAAGAAGATCACAACACTCCTGGTATTAATAGGGATAGGGCACTGCATGCAGGAAGATCACAACACCCCTGGTATCAGGGATAGGGCACTGTGTGCAGGAAGATCACAATACCCCGGAGAAGTGAGGGTCAGGCAGCTCCCCCCTGTCTGTGAAGCCAGCCTCTCACTAGTAATGCAGGGAGGGAGCTGTCTCAGACTTCACCATCCTCCCCCCCCCCCCTTACCCACACACCATTCACTAGCTGGGACATGGGGGAAGTCAGGAGTGAGGGTCAGGCAGCTCCCCCCTGTCTGTGAAGCCAGCCTCTCACTAGTAATGCAGGGAGGGAGCTGTCTCAGACTTCACCATCCACCCCCCCCCCTCACCCACACACCATTCACTAGCTGGGACATGGGGGAAGTCAGGAGTGAGGGACAGGCAGCTCCCCCCTGTCTGTGAAGCCAAACTCTCACTAGTAATGCAGGGAGGGAGCTGTCTCAGACTTCACCATCCTCCCCCCCCCCCTCACCCACACACCATTCACTAGCTGGGACATGGGGGAAGTCAGGAGTGAGGGTCAGGCAGCTCCCCCCTGTCTGCGAAGCCAGCCTCTCACTAGTAATGCAGGGAGGGAGCTGTCTCAGACTTCACCATCCTCCCCCCCCCTCACCCACACACCATTCACTAGCTGGAACATGGGGGAAGTCAGGAGTGAGGGTCAGGCAGCTCCCCCCTGTCTGTGAAGCCAGCCTCTCACTAGTAATGCAGGGAGGGAGCTGTCTCAGACTTCACCATCCTCCCCCCCCCCCTCACCCACACACCATTCACTAGCTGGGACATGGGGGAAGTCAGGAGTGAGGGTCAGGCAGCTCCCCCCTGTCTGTGAAGCCAGCCTCTCACTAGTAATGCAGGGAGGGAGCTGTCTCAGACTTCACCATCCTCCCCCCCCCTCACCCACACACCATTCACTAGCTGGGACATGGGGGAAGTCAGGAGTGAGGGTCAGGCAGCTCCCCCCTGTCTGTGAAGCCAGCCTCTCACTAGTAATGCAGGGAGGGAGCTGTCTCAGACTTCACCATCCACCCCCCCTCACCCACACACCATTCACTAGCTGGGACATGGGGGAAGTCAGGAGTGAGGGACAGGCAGCTCCCCCCTGTCTGTGAAGCCAGCCTCTCACTAGTAATGCAGGGAGGGAGCTGTCTCAGCCTTCACCATCCTCCCCCCCCCCCCCTCACCCACACACCATTCACTAGCTGGGACATGGGGGAAGTCAGGAGTGAGGGTCAGGCAGCTCCCCCCTGTCTGTGAAGCCAGCCTCTCACTAGTAATGCAGGGAGGGAGCTGTTTCAGACTTCACCATCCTCCCCCCCCCCCTCACCCACACACCATTCACTAGCTGGGACATGGGGGAAGTCAGGAGTGAGGGTCAGGCAGCTCCCCCCTGTCTGTGAAGCCAGCCTCTCACTAGTAATGCAGGGAGGGAGCTGTCTCAGACTTCACCATCCTCCTCCCCCCCCTCACCCACACACCATTCACTAGCTGGGACATGGGGGAAGTCAGGAGTGAGGGTCAGGCAGCTCCCCCCTGTCTGTGAAGCCAGCCTCTCACTAGTAATGCAGGGAGGGAGCTGTCTCAGACTTCACCATCCTCCTCCCCCCCCCTCACCCACACACCATTCACTAGCTGGGACATGGGGGAAGTCAGGAGTGAGGGTCAGGCAGCTCCCCCCTGTCTGTGAAGCCAGCCTCTCACTAGTAATGCAGGGAGGGAGCTGTCTCAGACTGGTATCAGGGTTAGGGCACTGTGTGCAGGAAGATCACAACACTCCTGGTATTAATAGGGATAGGGCACTGTAAGAGATGACTGTAGTAGATTGAATAAAGATCTGATGTTTCTGCTCTCCTCACACCAAACAAAAACAACACACAAGCAGAGAAGCCCTTCTTACAAAGCTGAGCTAGTGAGTTAAGTAGGAGGAAAAGTAAACATACTGGTGCCAGTGTGGCTACTTAAAAAATACACTTACCAACAATCAATTACATATATTTGAACTGTGTACAGTTCCAGCCAGGACCACCTTTCTAAAATGCACAGTGATTGGCAAATTCAACATGCACTAGCATTTCAGGTGCCTGCTAACAAAAATAATAAACAAACAAGTTCTAGTCACGTGAGTGCTGATCATTACATTACTTTTTTTGTCAAGCTTCCAACTGTTTCCATTTCACATCCCCCCAACCATATTGGTAACATCAATAGATAAGAGCACAGCCAGCCAATAGGAATACATACATACATATTCATTCCTAAGTGACCTTTACTGACCTGGGAAGTGTGAACACTTTGTTTCATTTTCTGTTGGTGTTCGTTAGTTTCCAGTTCCATTTCCCATCCCCCCAACCATCACCTCAGTGGTAACCTTGGTAACATCAATAGATAAGAGGGCAGCCAGCCAATAGGAACACATATTCATTCCTAACTGACCTTCAGTGACCTGGAAAGTGTTTATTTGTATCATTTTCAGTTAGTGCGCACTAAATCGAGTTAGTGCGCACTAACGGGGAGTTAGTGCGCACTAACTCGAGTTAGTGCGCACTAACACGATTTAACGATTTTTAACGATAAATCGTTAGAATTTCTATTGTATCATGTTCTATAACGATTTAAGACGATATAAACATTATCGGACGATAATTTTAATCGTTGAAAAACGATTCACATCCCTATTATAGTCCACATCAGTGGTACAGTTAGGAAGTAGAAGATCATAGTGGAAGATGTAGAGTTTGCATTGTAGGATGAAGTACTGGGCAAGACAGAAGGGTTTAAAAAAGGTTTGTATACATTCTTGGAGGAGAAGTCCATTACCTGCTATTAATCAAGCTGACTTAGAAAATAGCCACTGCTATTACTAGCATCAGTAGCATGGGATATACTTAGTTTTAGGGTACTTGCCAGGTTCTTATGGCCTGGATTGGCCACTATTGAAATCAGGACACTGGGCTTGATGGACCCTTGGTCTGACCCAGTATAGCATGTTCTTATGTCCTTATGATAAATTGGCTGGGAAGATTAAGGAGCAAGCAGGAATGGTGGGTAGATGAATGCAAGGAATCTAGTTGTCAGCATCATTGGGGGGGGGGGGGGCGGTAGCAGGGCAATGGGCTCCATAAAAGGGAGGTAGGAAAACCATATAGAACAGGTGGAGAGACAATGAACATGGAGATATGAGTTACTTGATGTGGTCAAGGCACCAGCCTCAAGAATGATTGGAGAACTAGTAGTATAATTTAAATAGATACCTTCAGATTCAAACAGATGCTCTCCCATTTCTTAAATTGAGAGAAAATTATCTTCAATAGCAGGCTAAGGGATCCTTTTAAGAGTATTAGCGCAGCAGAACACATAGTAGTGATGTCTGTGTCCCTTAGGGCAGTGCTGCTCAACCCAGTCCTCTGAGTCACCTAAACAGTCAGATTTTTAGGATATTCAGAATGGATATGCATGAGCTAGATTTGCATTCATTGCTTCCATTGTATTACAAATCTATCTCATGCATATTCATTGTGAATATCCTGAAAATCTGACTGGCTAGGTGTGCCCCAAGGACTGGTTTGAAAAGAACTGCTTTAGGGGCAGTATTTCTATCTATCATCTATCTATCTATTTATTTATTTATTTATTTTTATATACCGACATTCAATCTGACATATCACATCGGTTTACATTCAGGTACTGTAGGTATTTCCCTATCCCCAGAGGGCTTACAAACTAAGAGGTAGATCTTCAAAAAATATGCACGCGCGAACAAAAGTACACCAGATTTTATAAGATACATGCGTAGCCGCGAGTATCTTATAAAATCCGGGGTCAGTGCGCGCAAGGCTGCACAAAATCGGCAGCCTGCGCGCACCGAGCCACGCAGCCTGCCTCCGTTCCCTCCGAGGCCGCTCTGAAATCGGAGTGGCCTCGGAGGGAACTTTCCTTCCGCGTCCCCCCACTTTCCCCTCCCTTCCCCTATCTACCCCACCCCCCAGCCCTACCTAAATCCCCCCCCTTCCTTTGTTGGGCAAGTTACGCCTGCTTGAAGCAGGCGTAACTTGCGTGCACCGCCCCGGCATCCCCCGGCACAGGCCACAGTGCCGGGGGACTCGAGACCGCCCTCCATGCCCGCCCCCGAACCTTTGCCACGCCCCTGGACCCGCCCCAGACCGCCCCCTGACATGCCCCCTGGACATGCCCCCTCCCGCCCCTTTTAGGAAGCCCCGGGACTTACGTGCATCCTGGGGCTATGCGCGCGCCGGCGCGCGAGTGCCCTGCGCGCGTAAATCCGGGAGGATTTACGCGCGCAGGGGTTTTAAAATCTACCCCTAAGTTTGTACCTGAGGCAATGGAGGGTAAAGTGACTTGCCCATGGTCACAAGGAGCGACAGCTCCTAGAGTCCTCAAGTCCTCATTGCCCCATCTAAAGTACCACTAGCTCCCATGCTCTCCTTGCTATCTGTGAGCAAGTAACAATGGTCTATTAATATTCTTTGCTCAGGTAATTGTGGAAACTGGGATCTAAGCCTTTTCTTACCCCACAAAAAAATCATAAACATTATTAAATTGATATCTTAAATTTTAGAAAGGATTCAGCACATTCTAGTCTGTTGGCACTGACTGTGTGCACACATAACTTTGGCTCCATAAAAGTAGAAATCTGCAGAAACAGTGGACCAGAGTCAGCAGTAGGCAAGCAGCAGGTTCCAGCTGGGGCCCCTTCCTGACTTGGAAATTGAAATATACATGAGATATGGAACAGGTACCGGCTCGCAGAAATATTGTAAGTGGCAACAACAGCAGCAGCAGCAGCAGCAGCAGCAGCAGCAGCAGCAGCAGAGAAAGCCTGTTTTATGAAGTAGGGATAATATTACAGTGTGATGGAGGATCTTATAAGTGGTAGCATCAAAGGCATGAGCTGAAGGGGGCAGAATGAATGGTGGCATAAGGTAGTGAATAGGAATAAAAAAATACTAACTAGAGAAGAAAGAAGCAAATGAATGTCTACCATGGTGAATTAGGGTACAGGTGACCAGAGGAGTGGTACCTAAAGTTGTTGGGGAGGCTTGAAGAATGCTAACTAAAAGTGTGAGGGGATACCAGAGGAATAGTGTTTGAAGAGACTGAAGGTAGTTGTAACTGGAAGTGTTGAAGGAATCTTGGGGAGCAATAACTGTACAATGAGGGAGAGGTCAGAGGAATGGAATGTGGGGTTGAGAGGACATGAGGATCAGTGAATGAGTAAAGGCAACAGTGGCTGAAGAAGAAACCGAGAGCCCAGGAGTTGGTAACGGGAAGGGGTGGGGGGAATAACAGAGTAAGAGTAGTTGGAGATACATAAAATGGAGCTAAAGAAACAATGGTTGGGGGAGGGGAGCAAAGGAGAGTTTAGCAATTAAAAATAAAATCACCAGTAAAAGGTGTGACATTCTAAATAGCCTTGGTTCTACCTTCATGCATCTTCTATGGGAAATTCCCAAATTTGCCTTCTTGCTGTCCCCAAACAAATCACTCACCACCTGTGAAAACTTTAAAATTATGATTTCTCTCCAAGGGCGTACCTCCACACCAATTTTGTTTCATCAACCTTTAGCCATTTCCAAATGAAAACAGGCAGGAGGGACACACACAGATGCACAAACCACAACACAAAGCATCTAGTATGATCCTATATATTTCTTATTGAACAAAGACTGCACAGCATTTAAAAATCCTGCCTTATGAGATTTCTATTAAAGAGTACAATATATAAAATCTCTGAAAGCAGTTCTTTCCCTTTAATCACATTAACTGTCAAACAAGAGGGAAAAGACTGCTGCGAAACAATTTAATTGACCTCACAATGTTCTTTGGAATCATTTTCTATGCTAAGTTTATAGTTTTAACTATAGTAAGTTCAATAACAGAAAGCAGAACTTTTCCAGCCCAAGCAAATTTATTATGCATTTTTCTTATGCAAAGATAAAAATAAAACCATATGGTCAATTTTCAAAGGCTTGTGCATGGCAAAACCGGGAGATACACTCGTGACTTGGACCCGCGCACACAGCACAGATATTAAAAGGCCTGCAGCCACAGGTGTATCTCCTGGTAAGCGCATAACATTTTTTTTATGAAAAAGGGGTGAGATGTGTGCATGGTCTTATTGGGGCATGGGCAAGCAATGGGCAGGCCAGGACTGCACAATGAAGTCAGCATGTAAGTACTTAGACACACAAACACGCGCCGGGGTCCCTTACTGAATAAGTTTACTTCTGCTACGGGCGGTGTTGTACTCGGTGGTGGACCCTTGTCCTGGGGCAGAGATGGAATGCCTCCTAAAAGGGAACAGGAGGTACTGCCCCCAGGGGGCGGAGCCCTGGGGGAGACAGAGGCTAGGAAGAGCTTCACCACTGGAAGCCCGAGTCCCCCTGGGAGGAGCCCGTATGAACCGTAGGGACCTGGACTTAGGTGGGCCTTTCAGGGTCTCCTAAGAGAGTGAAAGTCCGGCGTGCCCACAGAGACAGGGGGAGCGCAATCAGGTTCAAGGATGGCAACTGGTTGGAGCAGGGAGAAACAGAACAGAGTTGGTGATGACAAGGCGAGGAACAGAGTCAGAATCTGGAGACGAGGTCAGGTAGGCAAAAGGTCAATGTCCAGAGGTCAGTCCGAGAATGGTCAGGCAAAGCAGGGGTCAGGTACCGGAGGTCAAGCGAGATCAGAGGCAGGCTGAGATCTTGAGGCAGGCGGCAAGCAGGCAGGCAGGCAGGTCAGGAACAGGCTGTGGTCTTTGAGGCAGGTGGCAGGCAAGCAGGCAGGTCAGGAACAGGCTGTGGTCTTTGAGGCAAGCGGCAGGCAGGTCAGGAACAAGCTGTGGTCTTTGAGGCAGGGGGCAGGCAGGCAGGTCAGGAACAGACTGAGGTCAGTATGGTTATAAATCTGATGCCTGGTGGGAGGAGCAATCAGATAGGCGTTAGTGATGACTCCTAATGAAGGAGGAGTTAGCACTCTATTAGGAAAGCTCTATGTTAGAGCTGGGAATTAGCAATCTGCTATGAATCTGTACTAGTAGACTGCGGAGTAGCAATCTGTAGTCTTTGAAATAGTTGTGGGTGGATCCCTGGGCTGGTGGCAGATGATCACACCCTCGGGGAGATATCCCGAGAGGGACCACTGGCTAGGCTTGCGTATGGAGACAGACACACATTAGTTCTTTTATTAAACAGGTGATGAAGCTACCAGAGGTGGCGGTAGTAAGCAGATATGCCCGGCAGGGCTGTAGTCCCTCAGGTACTGGAACAGCGATCCAGGATGGCTGAGCTGTTGAGAAACTGTAGAACGTGAGTAGGTAGAGTAGACAGGGTTCATGAACAGAACTAGATGACAAAACTTACATAAGGTCTCAAGGAAGCTTGGGAGCTGGAATGGTATAGGCCCTCGAGGAGCGAGTACCTGGTTCCAGGGTAAGCTCTGAGAGAGCGATGGTAACTCACAGTTGTTTGTAGTAGCGATATCTTCCAGGCAGTAGAAAATCTTCAGAGTTTCCAGGAACATAGACCCTCGAGAAGCAAGTATCGGTTCCTATCTGTAATCTGAAAGGTAAAGAGAGAGCGAGGCCCCCGAGGAGCGGGTACCTCTGGTAAGTCCGAGGAGGCAGAGTAGCTTGGAGGAATCATGGTTGGATCCGTATCCGTATCTTTTCCACTCCTTGCTAACTTAATCTGATAGTGAAAATAGAGACCTTTAAATATTGGAAGCGGATGACGTCATCTCAGGGGAATGCCCCTGAGGTTCGTGCCCTTTCTGGTACTTCAGTCAGAGCGTGAGTGCACGCCCTAGGTCATCAGGCAAACATGGCAGATTTGCAACATTGAGCTGATCTGGGGACACTGGAGGGAGACGGCATGGAGATGCTGCGGCAGCCAGCCGTCCATCAGACCTGGAGGGAGTCACCACAGAGGTAAAGAGGGCGGAGTGAGGGCGTTGAGCAGCACAACAGTACCCCCTTCAAAGGGCGATCTCCTCTTCGGGTACCAGGCTTTGGTTTAGAAGGATGCGTGAGGTGGAACTGATGAAGCATCTCTTTGTCCAAGATATTGGTCTAAGGCTCCCAAGTGATTAAATCAGGGCCGAAGCCTTCCCAAATCAGAGATAGCGCTCATCACATTTGCATGTGATGAGCGCTATCTCATTCACTCCACGTCAGACAGGCGTTTAATAGGCGCTAATCCCCCTATTGCATTAGGGGGTGGACTAACGCCTATTTATCCCACGTCCCACTGCGGGTTATACAGTGTGCTCGGCTGTGCGCACTGTATTGAATCAGCCCCTAGGTTAGTAGGAAGAAGAAAGACCATCATGTCAAGATTCCCTGCCCATGTCAGCTAGTCTCAAAAGCCAGCCACACCCAGAAGCTACTCAAGAAATAGTTACATTTGCACACACCACTAGTAAAAATAGGCCTACAGTTAGCAGAGACACAAAGATGCACCAGAGAAATGAGGAGAAAATACTAAAGATAATGGAAAAAACCCAAGTAAGGCATTAAGCATAACACAAATATAAAATATTATACTTACCAAAGGGAAACATCTGAAAAAAAGAAAAAAGAAAATGACACAAAGCATCAATTATTTCTATGCGTTAAAAGAAAGAATATACATAAAAGTAAAGGCATTAGTGGTAGTGAGTAAGTAATAGTTATCTGATACAAGATGCCTATTAGACTTAGGAATACTGGAATTCTGGTTTTACTAAGTATGCCTTCTCAGCGAAAGAAATATAAGTTATTTAAAAAATGTATTGTTTTATTCATTAAATCTGTGATCCTTTGATTGAGCACAATTGATGTTAATAAAATAAAAGTTATATTGTTTTACTTGTGAAATAGATAATCCTTTATTATTATCCTTGCCTCTTCTTCCTACTCTGGGGGATCATTGCTGGGTTGGTTGCATGCCCCCTTTTCTTGTTGGAGACCCAGCTGGGAAGAGAGCACTGGACCGCATGATTGTGCGACACTACTAAAGAACCTTCTGCCAAAGACCATACACATGACTACCCAAAAGTATCATGCATCTTGGGCATGACAGAGGTCTTCCCTACAGGGCCTGCAGTTTACAACAACATACACAGAATAGCAAATTCATGAGGAGAAGTCAATAAACTACTATTAGCCATATAGACTTGGAAAAATTACTGCTTATCCCTGGTTAGGAGCAGGAAGGATTGGATCTATTCTTTGGGATCCTACCAGGTACAGTTTTGACCACTTGGAATGGCCACTGTCAGAGACAGGTTGCTGGGATTGATAAACCTTTGGTTGGACCCGGTATGGCATTTCTTATATTCTTATATTCTTTTACTGTACCAGTTAGACATTATGACTGACAGACAGGAATGATTCTGCAGCTAATAGATCTCCTGATTCTGTCTCAGAACCCTGCTCCCCTTTGCCAGCCCAATCCCAGCTCTGCAGTTGGTCTCCTGTATGAGTGACAATTGGTCTGGAAATCTCAGAAATACATTTGGGATACTGCGGAGCCATTTGAAGGCAGCATCACCTCAGATCAGGCCCCACTGCAATGAAAAGATAGAGTGGAGAGAAAATAGCACAAACACAGCAAAAGGTGGCAGAACTGGGCACAAATCCTTAATCTGTAAATATTTGTGGTAATAAATATCTTATATTATTTATTTATTATTTATTTTGTTATTTTATATTATGTACAAAAATGACACATTTTCACATTAAAAATATCACTTTTAATCTATTTCTAACAGAAAACTATTTTTTGTGTGTTGCTGTTTCATATCCAAATTTTCCTTACAGTCTGAAATGTTATCATTTGAATAACTGTTATCCTCCTTGAATACATGAAATCCACCTAGGTTTGCCATACTGTATAGAAATCAACCTCAATGGAAATCTTACTATTTCAGGGGTAATATAGAAATGTGCTACCAGACCTATGACAGTTTCTAAAGTGGGATTTTAAGACGTAAAAACTTTTTTCAAAATCCAGACCTTCATTATTATGATCCACTGTGGGAGTTTAAAAATAGGAAATGGGCATCATTTAGCCAGATCTTCAGGTTATAGCCATGACTACCTATGGGAGACAAATGATACTATGCAAGTGTTGGGGAGTTCATATAGATATTCACACAAGCAGGGCAATGAAGACACTTAAAGGAACTAATTAGGCTAACAAGTAGACTATGTATGTCAATAGGTAGGCAATAGCTATGTACATTGAAAACTAATGAATTGAAAACATAGATATACTTAGAAGCCATCTGCCTCTGAGTGGTTTCTTTCTAAAAGCAGACTATGAGAGAATGATAGAAACATGGCATGAATAAGCAATTGTAGCTACACTTCAATGATGAGACCTTTGGCTTTGTATACCACCTGCACTTTGAAGGAGTAATAAGGGTATCCTGTAGCTCCTCTCAATAACAGCTGATAGCTTTCACAACACAATAAAGCTATCAGTTGCTTTCAAGACTGAAGGGAAATTAGCACCGTCTTAAAAGTCTTTCGTGGTTTGTGGTAGGTGCTGTATTTCTTGTGGAAAAGAAATATATTGTTTACTGTTTAGTTCTCCTGAGAACAGCATCAGTTGAATAAAACAAAATATGGTTACCTGATTAATCCCTGTGCTGTCAGCAATTGTACTCTGGATGCTGCCCGTAGCTAAGAATGCTAATATTGGTGATTTTTAAATAAACATGCAACTTATGGTTTTGATGTGTTGAATTCTCCAAATCCCTCTAACACCTGGCAGAGGTGTGCAGGTCTATTAAATGTTTATTTAATGAACACTTAGCTCACCAGATAACTCACCGCCTCCCCCTCAAAAAAAAAATACTTGGCTTATAAAATTAATCTCAAGGATAATACCTCTTCCTCAACTGTGGTTGACTCCTCCGTGCACATCTTAAAATCCACACATGAGACTTCATTGTAGGAACTCAAATGTCGCCAACACATCACCACCAGCTACCAAACACCAATCTCCGAGAAGAAAACAATGGGCTTGCACTTAGCAAGTTAAATAACTTGTGAAAATGTATGAACACAGGTAAGATGATGTATAGGTGATCATCATATGTTCTGAATATCTGAGAGGTGTGCATGCTTTTGAAACACACTCTTTTGAAATATGCTATTTTTTTAAGTGTGCTCAATTAGCCAGCTACTATTTATCTATCTATTTATTTATTTATTTGTTGGATTTTAATATACCGACATTCGTGGGGACATCATGTCGGTTTACAATGTAACAGAAAGGAGGAAAAATACATAAAACCAGGGGGAGGGAAGAGGGAGCAGTAGGAAAGGAGAGACGAGGAAAGGGTGGAAACGTAAACAGAGAAGGAAAGGAGCCAGTGACTGATAGGGAGCCACCGAAAGGGTTACAAAAAAATGGTAAACTGTGCTTTCAAGGGAAGGCACTGAGCTAAAACTTTATACATAAAGGAAAATCAGATTGATGAACTCTTATACATTATGGGGCAGATTTTAAAACCTTGCGCGAGCTCGTACTTTTGTTCGCGCAGCAGGCGCGAACAAAAGTACACTGGATTTTATAAGATACGCGCGTAGCCGTGTGTATCTTATAAAATCCGGGGTCGGCGCATGCAAGGGGGTGCACATTTGTGCAACCTGCGTGTGCCGAGCCCAGCGCGCGCTGCCTGTTCCCTCCGAGGCCGCTCCGATTTCGGAGCGGCCTCGGAGGGAACTTTCTTTCGTCCTCCCCCCACCTTCCCCTCCCTTCCCCTACCTAACCCACCCCCCCGGCCCTATCTAACCCCCCCCTTAACTTTGCGCGCGTCGCCGGCAGCCCCGCTCCGTCCTCCGGTCCCAGGGGCGTGGTCCGGAGGCCTAGACCACGCCCCCGAAACGCCGCGTCGTTTCGGGGATGCCCCTGGACACGCCCACTCCCACCCCTTTTCAAAAGCCCCGGGACTTACGCGCATCCCGGGGCTTTACGCGCGCCGGTGGCCTATGCAAAATAGGCACGCCGGCGTGCGAGGACCCTGCGCGCGTAAATCCTGAAAGATTTACATGCACGGCCCTTTTAAAATCTGCCCCTATGTGAATTACATACTCAAACATTTTGTGAAATACTCTTATACATTATATAGGATATATACACTATGTGAAATAAAAGGCAACAGAGATCAAGGAAAGGGGCATTAGATACACTGAAATGTAATATACAGGATCTTCGTACAGTTTGAAAATCTGTAATAAACAGATTGTATGCAATTTTGAGTACTAAGTCCTATTGTACCCATGTTCAATCTATGACTTCTTTTTAAAATTGTCCCTAATATATGTTACCATAATACCTATTTACCACATTCAATATGAAATTCAATTCAGATTATTGGCACTATTATCATGAGGTCAACATTCAGGGCCAGCAGACAATTTCTCTGGCTAGAAATAGTTGGATAAATTATCACAAATATTCAGGCATCAGAATCCAGCTTTCAATGGATACCCAACTTGGCCAGATAAACTGTCTTAATATTGACCCCCCACCCCCATATGTTTTATTCATAACCAAGGATAGCTGAAATGCTTTTGCAGTTAGCGTACTCTATATTTACCTTTAATCAATCGAAAGCTAATCACAAAGTGTGCGGGCAATTATCAGTAAACTGCCTGAATGCAAGATTTGTGGTAATTTTATACCCAAGCAATTTGCAGTGAGTTTTTAAAGATTCGATACATGGATACATGGCAGACCCCTTGGACCGCCACCAGATGGCCCTAGATCCTTTAACAAGAAACAGAGCTTAGTGAGATTTCCATTCTTTTTTAACTTCTCCCAACTTGGAGGGCTTTGATTGGTTCTCAGGGTATTTTGACCTAGCTTCATCATTTTGCTACAATAGTGCCCACAATATAAAAGGGACATTGCTAGATACAACATTGCATAGGTATTTTAGCACACTGTGCATTAAGTTCATCACACTCACAATATTTCAAATTACAAGCTGAGAAACACCCAGGAAGGGCATCTAATAACTCAGGGTGAGGTTTTGGTGGTGGTCTAGGTTTTAGGGGGCAGGTTTACATTCTATGTACAATTCTGGTCGCCGCATCTCAAAAAAGATATAGTTGTGATGGAGAAGGTACAGAGAAGGGCAACCAAAATGATAAAGGGGGTGGAACAGCTCCCCTAGGAGGAAAGAATGAAGAGGTTAGGGCTGTTCAGCTTGGAGAAGAGACGGCTGAGGGGGGATATGATAGAGGTCTTTAAGATCATGAGAGGTCTTGAACGAGTAGATGTGAATCGGTTATTACACTTTCAAATAATAGAAGGACTAGGGGGCATTCCATGAAGTTAGCAAGTAGCACATTTAAGACTAATCAGCGAAAATCCTTTTTCACTCAACACACAATTAAGCTCTGGAATTTGTTGCCAGAGGATGTGGTTAGTACAGTTAGTGTAGCTGGGTTTACAAAAGGTTTGGATAGGTTCTTGGAGGAGAAATCCATTAACTGCTATTAATCAAGTTTACTTTGGGGCAAATCTTTAAATTTATGCGAAGGCGCAGATTTGTTCGCACAACCTGGCGTGAACAAATGTACGCCCGATTTTATAACATGCATGCGCTGCCGCACGCATGTTATAAAATCCAGGGTCTGCGCGCGCAGGGGGATGCACAATTGTGCAACCTGCGCATGCAGAGCCGAGCAGCCTGCCTCCGTTTCCTCCGAGGCCGCTCCAAAATCGGAGCGGCCTCGGAGGGAACGTTTTTTTGGTCCCTCCACTTTCCCTCCCTTCCCCTATCTAACCCACCCCCAGCCCTAACTAAATCCCCCTCACCTTATTTCGTGGAGTTACGCCTGCCTCTGGCGTGCTGCCGTCTCCCTGCCCTGGCAGAGGCCACTGTGCCAGAGCACCCTGCCCCGCCCCTGGACTGCCATCGCACCTCTGGCACCGCCCACGGACTGCCACCATGCCCCTGGACACGCCCCCGGACCGCCGCCATGCCCCTGGCCAGCCCTTTATTTGAAGCCCCGGGACACACACATGTCCCGGGGCTTGTGCGCGCCACCGAGCCTATGCAAGATAGGCTCAACACACACAGGGGGAGCTTGGGGCAGGTTTTCGGGGGTTATGCGAGTATTTTACGCGCGGACCCCTTTGATAATCTGCCCTTTAGTGAATAGCCACTGCTATTAATTGCATCAGTAGCATGGGATCTTCTTAGTGTTTGGGTAATTGCCAGGTTCTTGTGGCCTGGTTTGGCCTCTGTTGGAAACAGGATGCTGGGCTTGATGGACCCTTGGTCTGACCTAGCATGGCAATTTCTTATGTTCTTATCTTCTTATGTTCACAGTCAGAGGTATGAACAGCACAGTAGACCACAGTGAAGATTTGATGTGATTTGCAGTGATGACAGGTACACAAACATAATATTTGTACATTATACTCTCAAACCAGCTTGATAGCAGCTAGATAGAGAGTGCATCAAGCTAGGACGACAGTACATTGTTCAAATCTCATCTTTTTTTTACCTTTCATCACTCCAAATCACATCAAATCTTCTCTGTGGTCTACTGTGCTGTTCGTACCTCTGACTAGGCATGTAAAACTGCCCCCAAAACCTAGGCCACCATGACTTCAGAATGGCCCCTCTTACAGTGGTATAAAAAGTTGACTAATAGATGTGCCTTTCTAGAGGCTCGCTCTCTCCCTCCTCCTCCCCACCCCCCCCGCCTCTGACACAGCATAACACCAACAAAAAAGGTATAGTTATTTCCAGCAGTACATTGTGCATTACACTATCACATGCAATGCTAAAGACCCCTCACTTTCATAAACTCTTCCCTTTTGACGAAATTTTGAGGCGTTATCGCGGGCATTAAGGGCCCTAACACCCGTGATAAGGCCCTAAAGCAATTTCATAGTGAGGTAATCAGTAAATTTGGTGTGGTCATTTTAGTTGGCTCTTGGTAGAGGAGGTTCCCCTCAGTACCTGTCCTGTCTGAGAGGGTCTTCCTCTATTTCGGACAAGAGAGAACATTTTGCCGGATTCCACTTGGATTTTCATTCTGGAGAAAATCTTGGTTTACTTGGAGAGAGACATCCCCACTTAGGGATGTGCAGGGAAAAAAAAATTGATCTCTTTTTCCGGTTCATTTTCAGGAGTTTTTTTCTCATGAATTTCAGTTTGTGGATGACTTGATTTGTTTCATTACTGTGAAAAAAACAAATCTAGCAATATAAATAAAAAAACACAAAATGAACAAAAAATGAAAAGGAGCCCCTCCCACCCTCCTGGAAATATTCCAGAGCCAGTATTATTCCACCCAACCTCCACTTACTCGGTCTGGTGGGGATCTGCCAGCTTGGACTGAGGCCGGAGCCCATACTCAAGCTCGACACCACAGCCCAGCCTGGAGGCCGGGTCCTGATACCTGAACCTTTGCTGAACCCAGGCTCAATGCCACGAACAGACCCAGAGGCCAGGTCCCGACAATGAGACCTCGGGCCCTGGCCCATGCCTGATGCTGTTAGCCAACCCAGAGGCTGGGTCCCAATGCCACGGACTCAGCCTAGACCACAACCCAGGCTCAGGCCTGATGCCACAATCTGACTTAGAGGCCTTACACATGTCTTATATCACAATTGTGCAATCTGCTGGGTGAATGTGCCAGAGTTAATTAACTCCAGTGCGACCCCAGCAGATGCTGTCATTGTGCTTGAGGGTGAAGAAAGATGATAACAAGTAAAGAGGAGCTCCCAGGCTTGGGTTCCATGGCCTGAGCCTGACCCTTGGCTGAGGCTCAGGCATCAGGACCTGGCTTCCTGACTGAGGACCTGGCATTGGTCCTGGGTTCCAGTCTAGGCCCCAGTGTCGAAACCCGGTCTCCCATCAGGTCATGGTGTTGGAATTGGTTCCTGGATGTAATCCTGGTGTTGGCACCAGGCCTTTGGGTTGGATCATGGCATCAGGCCTGGTCCCAGGCCCATTCTAGGTCGAGGCCCCAACATAGGGATCTAGCTTCTGGGTTGTGTCATGTCATTGGGCCTGGGTCTGGGCCAAGGCCCCAGCATCAGGACCTGGCCTTTGGGTTGAGTCACAGCATCAGGCCTGGGTCCCCACCCTGCAGGCTGGGCCCTGGCATCAGGGCCCAGCCTTCAATGGATACCCAATGGATCAGGTAAGGGGTTTTTTATTTTCAGGGGTTTTGGCTGATGCCTTGGCTTCGGGGCTCCACTGAGATCCTGGCATTGTCCTTGGGCCTAAGCAATGGTTCTTTCTTTGGGCTCAGCCTATGCCCAAGCACAACGCCAATTCCTCTGCCTAGGCCTGAAGCTGGGGCCTCACCTAGGACATAAGCTGTGGCCCCTGCTTTGGGCCTTGGCCTATGCCATAGGTGAGGCCCCAGCTTCGGACCTAGACCTAGGCTCAATGCATTTGTTTAAAATGAAATAAATGAATAAGGTTTGTTTCATTTGGGGGCCACTAATTTGGTTTGGGGCCCCATGAATGAAACAAATTAGACTTATTTGTCGCATTTTTCACTTTTGTTTTAAGCAAATGCATATCCCGATCCCCAATCCCATGACCACATGCTGAAAACCTATGAGCCATCCGTCTACTCCTTAGTGGAGGCAAATACCAGTGACAACACTACCCAGTGTGGTATTTTTGATGGCTACTACTTATCCTGTTTTTGAGATTGGGACTGTTCTTTAATCCTTGAACCCTTCTGAAGAAGGCAACCCCCCGGATCCAAAGGAGAAAGGCTGGAAACCTGTGAGTCTTTTTCTACTCCCTAAAAAAGGAAAGCACCAGTGATAGCATAACATCAGCCACAGAGAGATTTTTGGAAAAATAAGGAAGTATTCCCATTTTGTTTTGTGGGGAGGTTTTTTGATCCACCATTCCCCCTTGGGTAACAGGGCTGGGACAGCCAATTTCCCATTCTCCACAGACGTTTCCTTCAGAAAAGTCATAGATCACAGAAATTCAAGAAGAAGAACCATGGAGATCCTCCACAGGACCTCCACCCTAAGGGACCAGGACACAGGCTGGTTGACTGCGATTGAAGCATTTGGCTCAGGTAAGAATTTTCCAATTCGACAGGGATTCCTTGACAAGTAAGGATTCCCTGGCCCCCTGGGACAGCTTATTAGGGATGTGCAGACCAAAAGTTTAAGTTCATAAGTCCATAAGTCGAAAGGGGGTCCCATTTGCAGTCAATATGGACATATGGAGAATTCCATAAGTTGAGTCTATGTCCATATGTGCAAATAAAAATTTAAACCCCTCACCCGCCTTAATCCCCCCCCCCCAAGACTTACCACAACTCCCTGGTGGTCCAGTGGGGTCAGGACGCCATTCCTGAACTCCTTTGCAAGGAGCACGTGACGTCGGCGCCACGTCAGAGTGACGCGGCGTCACGTGATTCCCCTCGGGTTCGCTCCCAGACCCCTCGTTGGGCTCAAAAGGCACTTTTGGCCAGCTTGGGGGGGCCTCCTGACCCCCCCCCAAGCTGGCCAAAAGTGCCTTTTGGGCCCAACGAGGGTTCCGGGAGCGAACCCGAGGGGAATCACGTGACGTCGGCGCCACGTCAGAGTGACGAGGCCCCCCCAAGCTGGCCAAAAGTTCCTTTTGAGCCCAACGAGGGGTCCGGGAGCGAACCCGAGGGGAATCACGTGACGCCGCGTCACTCCGACGTGACGCGGACGTCACGTGATTCCCCACGTGTCCGCTCCCGGACCCTCACGGAACTTTTGGCCAGCTTTGGTAAGTCTTGGGGGGGGGGATTAAGGAGGGTGAGGGGTTTAAATTTTTATTTAGATCAACAATCGCGATTTCCAACGTATTCAACATAGCTATGTTGAATAAGTTGGAAATCCGATCGTTTAAGCCTCATCTTTTTTTTAAGTTAAAAAAAAAAAAAGTTGCGTTTTCCATTTAAGTTCAAAACGAATGCACACCCCTACAGCTTATGCACTTAAGCATAAGTGAAACCTCAACCCCAGGAACCTGAGAGAAAGGGTACGTACCCAGAGGGAGATTCATATTTGTAAATCAGACAGCTGTAATCTCACACATTTGGATAAAATTGGACTATGATTTAATTTTAAAGTATTAGTAAACTTTTATTTTTGAACACCCAGTACTTTGTCCTGCCTGTTTTTCCCAGGAACAGCAATATAGTTACTAAAGAAGAAGGAGCTAGAAACACACCACCACTTCGGCCATAAGCTTAAACTTTCTCCCACAAAAAGGACCCACCCTTGGGACAAAAAGTGATGGGAGACATCCTAGCCGGAGCAGCCCCAGAAATATAAAATTAGTTTGTGTGCCCTTGGGAAACTGGAGTCCCCCAACAAAGGGTTACAGATAATTCTTTTTTGAAAATTTGCTTTTAATACTTAGGCAAATGCGCTATCAAACTTTGTACCTACTATTTGTACAGGTGAAGGAACAGGGGCAAAATTGTACATGTACATTTGAAAATACAATTCTACAAACATAATTTACTCCCCTTACCTAAATGTTGTCCTCTCTACCCCACCCTCCTGAACCCTCCCAGGAATCCCTCTTTTACAGGCTGATACAGTAAAAGTCTCGGAGAGCGGGCGAGCGCACAGGCTACTCTCCTGTGCGCGCAATTCAGTAAAAACAAATATTCAAATTAGGACCCGTGGTAAAAAGAGGCGCTAGGGACTCTAGTGCATCCCTAGCGCCTCTTTTTTGACAGGAGCGGCAGCTGTCAGCGAGTTTGACAGCCGACGCTCAATTTTGCCAGTGTCAGTTCTCAAACCCACTGACAGCCACGGGTTCGGAAACTGAATGCCGGCAAAATTGAGCATCTGGTTTTCGAGCCGCGGGGCAATTTTAAATTTATTTATTTATTTTTTAAATTATTTTTAACTTTTGGGACCTCCGACTTTATATCGCCATGATATTAAGTCGGAGGGTGTACAGAAAAGCAGTTTTTACTTGGCTTGGCTGCACATTTTACTTACTGAATCATGTGGGAATAACTAATAGGGCCATCAACATGCATTTGCATGTTGCGGGCGCTACTAGTTTCTGGGCGGTTAGACGCGTGTTTTCGTAAAGCTAGCACGTCAAAAATGCGCGTCCAAATGCGGGTTAACAGTGCGCTCTGCCGGATCTAGCTGGAGCGCACTGTACTGTATCGGCCTGTTAATGTGGCTGTATACACACACTCAATTTGAAATTCACTGCAGATTATCTTGTGTTGTAAAAATATGCAACTATTTTTGCTGAGGGTTAAAATTTTACCCTAGCCAGCTAATTCAACATTTACACAGGTAGATCTCTTTGAAAACTGATCTGTATATGGCAATTTTCAAATAGCCTGCACACTTTTGACATATGTAGGCACTTTTAGTGCTGGCACTTGATTCTTATATTCAAAGTGAAAAATGCGGTTACTCTGTCTTTAAATATTGGCATGACACACACAAGATGAGAGTGCCCACATAGTTTGTACCAACTGCTTTGTGCAGGGGTCCAAGAAGTGTAAAATAGTGTCCAGGGTCTGCAGAAGCACTAGGCGAACTAGGCCTGGGCCTAGGGTGCCCATCATTAGTGGGTACGAGCCATGTGGGGCTGCAAGTGGCGGCAAAGAGGAGTGGAGAACCGGTGAGCCATGAGCAACACTCAACCTACTCATGGCCCAGAAAACCACACACTCAGTGGGCACGATTAAGAATGAGGTAGGAGTCGGGGCCAAGACAGAGGGGTAGCAGCATGATCTGGGAGTGGGGGGGGGGGGGGGGGGGACTCAATGCAGAAGGTGCCTAGGACATCTAATCCCCTTGCACCGGCCCTGATAGTGTCTAAACTTGTGAAAATGTTTTCCTCCCCTCAACCTAAACATACCTCTAGAAAACATCTCATAGCAATCTATTAAAAGCCTGCACATATTGTGTATCTTACCCAGGCAGAAGATGGTGATTTTTAGCTAAGTGATTTTATCCAATAATTTACCCAAATAGATGGCTTTGAAAACTGTCCTACACATGTTCAGTAAGTTTATAGATAAAGAAAAATATTTATACTGTTTCTATAAAACCTTTACATACATTCACATAATTTTACAAATATATATTTAATCAAGTCACATTTTATAAATATCTTGGCACTTATAAAAATAAAAATGCTTACCAAAATATCAAGCTTCAGTTTTCTATTTCAACTGAAAGGAATTGCAAAGTGGTCATGTTCTTGCCTTCCATTTAAAAGCAAATGTAAATGGAAAAGAAATTTGGATCAGGTGTTTTTCTTTAGCAACAGTTCCATTGTGCTTACTCAGTAAGTGTATTTTCTAAATAATTAATGTGATGTCTGTGTAATGGTGAATGAGATATTCTATCAGGTCAGCTCATCCATTTCCGCCAGATATCATCAGCTCTGGTCACAATCAAATCTAGAAACTTTGCAAATGCAGTATTTTCTCTCAGATCAACTGCACAATAAATTCAAAGCAATTTTTCAGATAAAAAAGTAGGGATTCACATGGGCAAAACAGTTCATTTAGTTATCTTCTTTTTATTTGATGTTTATTTCATTAATTTTTATTTAATCAAAATAGAATAAACAAAAACATGTAAAACAAATCTGAAATGAAGAGGCCAGATTTCCCATTCATCCTTTTGAAACCCCCATGCATACTCCTGTGTCACCAAAATACAAGTAAACTCCTGCTCCTCTCCTTATCCTTCCACCCTCCTAAAATATGTACTCTTACCATCATCCATAGAGTTGAATACATCAAAATAAAGCTCCCTTTTGTCAGCCAAGGGACAAACAGCTTTTGTAGTGGCCCGATGCCACTTTTTCCTTCTGGCTTCTCTTTTTCATCACAGAATTTCTCCCTTTGGCCTCTCACATCACTGCTGACCCAGCAACCTAGACTATGGCAGCCTCACAGCAGTGAGTACCCTCTCAATTGCAGCCTTCTCTTCTGCTATCAAGGTAGCAGACTGTGTGAACTAGCTTCTACAGTGGCTCTATGCCACTCTACTTGAACTGGTTCCCTCTGTTGGTTACAACTGATGAGGGGAAGCCTCTTATCTTTCTCTCCTTCCTCACAGTTGCTCAGGGATCCCTTCCTTCCGGCCTCTTCCCTACAGTGCTGCAGGAATCATGGTGGCATGGCTTATCAAATGACAGCTTCATGTGTTTACTAGGCTGCTGACCTCTCACCCTGCTCTCTTCTGTCTGTAGATGAGCACAGCTCTCACGGAGGCCCAAACCCATGTTCCTTCCTCACTGGCCCCAACCATTTGACAAAGGATCCCATTTTCAATTCTCTCTGCCGGCTTAAGTCAGCATTGCCTTCACATCAGGTAAGAATCTTCACCCTCGGAAGCCCGCAGCTCCCCCGGGAGGAGCCTGTGAGAGCCCAAGCCGCTGGGACTTAGGAGAATCCCCTGGGCCAGCAAGAACCGTATACCTGAGAAGGCAGAGGAAGCAGAAGTCGGAGTCCAGGAACAAAGCCGGGTCAGGAGCCAGAAGTCAGAGGTATGAAGCCAAAGCCAGGGGCAGAAGCTGGAAACAGAGTCATTGGACGGATCCGGGTCAGAAGCCAGAAGCCAGAAGTCAGAAATCCAAACCAAAACCAGGGGTGGAAGCAAAGACGAAGTCAATGGGCGAAGCCAGGTCAAAAGCCAGAAGTAGAAGAGATGATCCAAGATCCAAAGCAGCAACTAACAACTCAGGGGACTGAGTGAACCTTGTTGCAAGGCACTGAAGATGTCCAGAAACAGGGTTTAAATACCCTGATAGCATCTGACGTTATCTGAGGCAGGGCTTGAGTTTTCCAGCGCTGGCCCCTTTAAAAGGATCTCCTCCCCGTGCACGCGCACCTAGGGGGCGGGGCCAGCCGCGGCGGATCGACAGTGTCTCCCCCCGAGGAGGGAGATACGCAACGGAGGCAGTGCAGGCCCGAGGAGGCCTCGAAACGGCCCGGGCCGTCCCCGAGGTAGGTGGAGGGAGCAGGGCATGGCCCGGGACCGAAACAGTACCCCCTCTCCTACGCCACCTTCTAGGGGGTCTGAGTTTAGCCGGGTTGCCCAGATGGAACTGGTGGAGAAGCCCTTTGTCCAGGATATGTGATGAAGGTTCCCATGAATTCTCCTCTGGACCATATCCTTCCCACAAGAGAAGGTATTCCCACTGGCGATGGTGGAACCAAACATCCAGGACATCTTTCACAGTATAAGTGACATCTTGTTCGGCAGTGGCGATGGCAGGTTCAGGAGGCTTGGAATGAAATGCCGAGAGGACCACAGGCTTGAGCAGAGAGACCTGGAAAACATTATGGATCCTTAGGGTGGACGGCAGGCGTAGCCGGTAGGACACTGCCCCCACTCATTCGGCCATGGTGAATGGGCCAATATACCTGGGAGCCAGGCATCTGGAGGGAATCCATAACTGGATATTCCTGATACTCAGCCATACCTTATCCCCCGGATGGAAGACTGGGGCAGAACGTCCTAGTTTGTCCGCATATTCTTTAGCCTTGGCGGCTGTCTGATGGAGTTTCTCTTGGGTGGACTTCCAGAGGGTGTGTAGCTGTCG
Source organism: Rhinatrema bivittatum (assembly GCF_901001135.1). Taxonomy (NCBI): domain Eukaryota; kingdom Metazoa; phylum Chordata; class Amphibia; order Gymnophiona; family Rhinatrematidae; genus Rhinatrema; species Rhinatrema bivittatum. Next base: position 170,618,597 of record NC_042615.1, read on the forward strand.
TGCTGTAAGTTGAACTGCAGGGGATGGTACCGTCAAAGGCAATGGCAGAGGAGGCTTCAGGGTCTTTCCGTAGACCAACTGGAACGGGGACTGGCTGGTCACAGAGTGCTTATGGTGGTTATAAGAGAACTCCGCCCAAGATAGCAAGGTGAACCAATCATCCTGGAGGTCTCCCACGAAGGTCCGGAGGAAAGCCTTTAAGGTCCTATTAGTGCGCTCAGCTTGGCTGTTGCCTTGGGGATGGAAGGTTGTTGTTAAGTCGAGTTGCACACCAAACTTTCTGCAAAGGGTCTTCCAATATTTTGCAGTAAACTACGGACCATGGTCAGAGGCTATGTGCAAAGGGAGTCCATGTAGACGGAAAATATGTTGCGTGAAGAGGGTAGCTAATTCTGGTACCGTAGGCAGCTTAGCAAGAGGCACGAAGTGAGCCATCTTTGAGAATTGGTCGACTGTGACCCAAATCACAGTCTTTCCATCAGAGGCGGGCAGGTCTACAATAAAATCTGTGGACAGGTGAGTCCAGGGTTCGGTAGGGATTGGCAGTGACTGGAAGAGTCCCCAGGGACAACCATACAAGGGTTTCTGCCGGGCACAGGTAGGAAAAGACTGAACATAGAGAGTAACATCTCATTTGACCTGCGGCCACCAATAGAATTTGGTCAGGAGTTCCAGCGTCCGGGCAGTTCCTGGATGCCCTGCGGTCAGGGAATCATGGGCCCATGCCAGTACCTTCTTTCGAAGTTGAGATGGAACCACTGTTACCCATGGGGGCCAACTCGGATGCGGCTGTTAGAAACTTCGGCCGCGGCACCTCGTGGCCGGGTGTTATGGCTGCCGGCTGCCGGCTACGGCGTCAGTAAACTCACCGGGAGCATCGGAGGCTTCTGCGGCGGTAGGCAGCCTTCTTTTCAACTTCTTCACGGCCACTGCCGCTGCCCAACCCGGCCGCATGATTCTCGGCGGTTCAGCTCCTCCCCCTCAGCCTCCTAGGAGCCGCACACGCGGCTGAAGAGAAGATTTAAAGGAGCCATGATAGGAAATTGTCATGGCTCCCCCAGGGACTCCTCCTTCCAGTTCCTGTATTTAAGGCAAGGTTTGATACTCAGACCTTGCCTTGGTATTGAGGCTCTGTGCTTGGTTCCTGTGTCTGTG